>NW_017805744.1:1539297-1686985 GCF_001891065.2 Hippocampus comes
AGAGAAAAAAAAAAAAAAAAAGTCTTAAAAAATTTCCCGGGGGGGGGGAGTCCCAACTAGGCGGGACATGCGGATAGAAATAGCACCAAAACTGCCTGGAAATAAAAAAAGTGGAGGTCTGTTTTCTTTTGTACAAAGACAATCATATTCCATTTCTACTGACACTATCAGAGAAGCATTCATTGAGCAATGCCTTATCGTATGATGGTTGCAGTTTACAATAGTGCAGAACTTCGTCATCTTTGGAAGTGCATATTTCGCATTAGTTTAAAAAGGTCATCTTAGAAAATTACAACCACAATAATAATTGTACTGATTCAATTACTATTATTTTTTTATGTTTTTAATTATGTTGATATGCGGGATCTCGTTGGTGAATGTATACCCAACAAGCAAATGTAACCATTTAGTGTATATCATCATTAGTTGTGGTCAGTCAAATTCTTTGATTTCCCTTTATTTAGGCTTGTACTTATCTGATTTTCTTCCTTCAGTACTGTGTGACTACTACAAGTATGTCAACATATACAGTTGAAGAAAAATCGCCTCTGGCAGTTTTGTTGTGTGCAGTCAAGGAGATGTGTTAGTCGCCTTTCCTGTAAACACACATGCAGACCAAACACGTGCACGCACATGGCACATGGTGTCTACTCTGTGAGAAAGGGAAGATCGGAGTGGAGAGACAGCACACACCAAGTGCAGGTGATATTTGCCTTTGCATCAAATTGCCCTTTTCTACAGCCTGGCGGTTGTGCCCCTTGCTCTGCAGATCAACCAAATCTGTTGTCAAGGCAACATGATGGACATGGATGGAAAATAGGCTCTGAAAAACTAGGTACAGCAGTGGATGGAGAAAAGATCAGAGCAGAGTTAGAGTTGAGATGGAACTTGATGGACTGCAGCTGCCAATAATCACTCTGAATGTTTAATGCCGGGAAACGTGCATTGTAAACACAGTGAGCCATACGATAAATTCTAAAATATGCTCATTTGCGTTGTAGATGCAATATACGGGATAGAGAAATATTCCATGGAGCTTTTAGAAAACAGGGTTTTCTGTCCAATCCGATTTTTGTGTCTTTTCCTCAACATTTAAAACAGTTTTGCTCTAAAAGCGACTTATTGTGCTAGGTATCACTATCGCCAATGCTTTGACACACCATTGCCCAGCAAGTGATTGCTTGTCATCAAAAAAGTTATGACTGCTATGTTACAATGGGAAAGAAATCTGTTCATAACTCAAGGTACTTTTTTTTAATATCGTCATATTTGTTCAAGGTATTTAGTTTATTTATTGTTGTGTATTTTTTCCACACATCAAATTTTACAGCTATATCTACTTCAACAGTCGTGTCAAGGCACACATAGCAAATGTTAATTAAATGTTGAACATTCCTATATTAGTTGAGGGAAGAATTCATGTCAAGGACAGGATGATGGCAAACAGGCTTATTGCAAAAAAAGTCCAACACAGCAGGATAAAAAAGATGTTTTTCTCGTAGTAGCATCGGCAAGTTCCATCGAGCCCCCAAAAAGTTTGTGAGCCAGAGGGCAGATCATGAACCCATTTGCAGAGGGATGTTTTTTTTTTTTTTTGGTTTGTTTTTTTAAATTCCACTAACACTTGTGTCGTGGCTAAAATTGCTATTCAGGAACATGGCAAGCTTTTTATCTGCACACAAAGGAGCCAAGTATGCAGCCTGGACTATGAGTTGTTATCTAACTTAGTCAACATGCATAGTTACATCCTCATCCAGAAAGGGCCTCTCTTGTAATTTTCAGGCAGATGTAGAGACAGACTGAAAACATCTCTTACTTGCATTGAGAAGGCAGAGGACGAGTCACACACAGACACGCTTAAGTTTTAACATCCTCGATGGATTTGACCTTTATTTTATCTTTTCAATTGATCTCTTTTCATCTTGTTGCCCCCGAGTCCAGTCCAAGTGTTTCTGTAAGTTAAGGATATGAATGCTATTGAACTTTGTTCTCCAGACACATTTTTAATTTTTTTCTGGTCAGATCTAGGCCTTGACATTGGAACACTATTGGGGTGGCATTTCAGAGCCTTTTCTGGCTGTCTGAATCCCTTCTTTCTTGTCATCCTGAAAATATGAGCAAATTTCATTTGCTGCCGATCCTGCTTTGGTATGAAAAAATACAGGTTGATAATTCTCTGCTGCTGACACATGTTCAAGCACAGCGAGATTTTAGGAAAGAAGACAACGGGTGGGCTTTTGCAGCATTACGGATGCTATTGGATCACAGTTTGAGTGACAGATAACAAGCTCTGAGGCTCAATGAATATTTTTCCCTGATGGATATCGCACACTTCTTGCTGGCAGGTCTGTTCGTTCTTGTCATTAAAACATTATGTACTGACTGTACATGTGGAAATAGGATTGACTGACACTTGAGAGATCCATTATTAAATGGATTTGCAAACACTTTTCCAGTGGTTTTGCATTATCAATAACGGAGTTGTTCATATTTTTAGCTGTGTTTGATATATGAATCTTTCATTCTGTCTCTTGAGTCCCTTCCCAGATTTAATCTGTAGATGATAAATACCGGAATGGATTTCACTCTATAGCACGAAAATTAGACGGCAAGCCCTTGTAAGGTAGAGTGGTTTGCCTCTTTACCCGTGCAGCACTGGCGAAAAGTGGAATGCTGGATTTTTTGGCACGCTGAGTGCTTGTTTCCCTCCACTCGTCCAATTTCATATTGATGAGGCCTGCAGCAATTCAAAATGCATGTCTTATTTAAACATTTAACTGGCAAAGAGCAATCACACTCTTTACTCAAATCCTGCCTCGCCTGAAAAACACCCACGCTGAAAGGGCAAAATCAGGTACCTGAAGAAGCTGAGGTTTCCCTGTTACAAGAACAGGCTTTGTCTTATTAAGGCACACATTTCAAACCGGGCATGCAAAAGAAATCCTCTATGACTTATTTTGCACCGAGTCGAAGCAATATCACTCTATTGGATTTCATCAAATATAGAATATTGAAAGCAAGTCGGAGTGTCAAGAATTCATTTTCCAACCATCAAATCTATTTTGCCGTATGTGGATTACATACGATTGCAGTCACTTGTAAAAAGACAGTACATGCATAGAAATGTGCTAGGACAGAGAACTTGTATGTTTGGAGACAATGTAAACAATGTCTTACAAAGATTATTCTGTTGAAAGCAACAGTTTGATCGGAACCAGGCGCATTTTCGGTATTAAAAGCAGAGCAAAGGACAGTTGAGGGTTCCCCAGATAAACACTAAGTAGCGTTTATCTATTACTGTTCTACAGCTGAGTTTGGTTTGAGTAAGACACAGACTGCTTGTCAACCTAGGACAGTGGTTCTTAACCTTTTTAGAGGCACCGAACCCAACCAGTTCATAGGCACATTCACCGAACCCTTCATCAATGAAAAATAAAAATTATGTTTTTACAAATTCAAGACATTAAAAAAAGTGCATTTATTAAAAACAGATAGTTGAAGTATACATTTTTAATAATGCACAAAATCAACCAGGCAGTGATGGCCAAGCGGGCGTGTCATAACTAATTGACATGTTGAGTCGGGTGTGTCTTAACCTCTATGGCAGAGGCTCCGTCAAACCCCTGAGGCTGGTTCACCGAACCCCTGCAAGGGTTCGATCGAACCCAGGTTAATAACCACTGACCTAGAGTGTTATACTTTGTAGTTTTCTCTTGTACTGAGCCCTCGTACACAAGACATTTTCATGTGTTTGACACTTTTTGTTGCGAAATATACGGTCCTTTCTCAGACCATTAATAGGTATTTATCTGTTCACTGATTATTAAACTAAAACAAATAATTCATCAAAATTCAAATGAATTAAAACCATCATTTATTCTAAATATCGTTGACAAGAGCGACATCGCCAAATAACTAGCATATACTGCACATTACATTAAAAAAGCAAAATAGTATTGTATCTATTGTATGTATTACATTGTGATTAAACATTGAAAAATACACTCCAGTCTGTATAAATACTTGAGTTCAGACAATTCCACTGAAAATGTTGTTATAGAAGTTTATGTTGTGTTAACAAAAAAAAAAAAAAGTCAGCAGAGACCACAGGAGACATTATCAGGGCAAACCCCCTCTTCCCTCCTGCAGGAGATAACAAGACACTGTGCGTGTGGCTGTGGATTCCTCTTGGGAGCAGTCTTTATTGTACAGTGCACAGAACAAGCAACAACTCACCGAACACCGAGTGTCACTAACATGAGGAGACCAAACAAGTTGGTGCTTTCGGATACTCTGTTTTTGCTTGTGATCTTGGGCTCAAAAGGAATAACCAACACAGATGCATACGTACAACCAGATATTCCAACATGCAGATACTGTATGGTGGCGCCAATAAAAGTACAAAATGTGTTTTTTGCTTTTGGGCCATATGGTTTTGCATCACATAAATGATAAATTGGTCCAATAATAAAATGAATGTTTTTATTTTCCTATAATGTTCACTCTAAATGCTCCCAAGGAGACTATTTTAAATGATAATCCAGTAGAGGAAGGGAGAATCGCTATAGACCTGCCGCAAGCCTGTTTTCAACCCTATTAGGAAATGTTATGCAGCCTAGCAAATAAACCTCAACTCCAGCCTGAAATTCAGTTTCTTTCTTGCCCTTACCGGCCATTTCCCTTCCATTTTAAACAAGAATGTCTCTGGGTTTCTTTCATATAAACAACTGATAATGAACTATTTGTCTATGCCTGGTTTTCATTCGATAAAATGTGCATTATCAGAAATGCAAAAGTCTTTTTGCACACAAAGAGAGTTAAACCGTATTTAATCCCATATAAACATCAGCTAACACTAGAAGGATTTCAAGGACAGCCCCTATAGGCCATTCGACTTGCTTTCCAGCTTGATATACAGTACAAGATCCATCCATGTGAGGGGCTTATACTCACAAGGGTGACAGGTGTGCTGGAGCCTATTCCAAACGTCTTTAGGCACTAGGCGGAGTACAACCTGAACTGGTTGACAGCCAATCGCAGGGCACACATAGACGAACAACCATTGACACTCTGAACCATTCGGACAGGACAACTTGCTGTGGTTGTTGGGACAATGAAATCTGCTGTCTACCAGAAAATCCTGAAGGAGAACATCTGACAATCAGTTTGCACCCTCAAACTCAAGCGCTCTTGGTTCATGCAGCAGGACAATGATCCGAAACACACCAGCCAGTCTTGATGATTTGAATTCTGTTGTAGAATTCCTAGACATATATATTTTTTAATCTATTTGAGGAAAAGAAAATGGCATTACAGGTACTAGTATATTGATACATAGTAATAGTACATTGATATGTTAATACCAAATAACACAAAAAAAGAGTAATATGTTTGTAGTAAGCATATTTTTTATACAACTTTTCAATAGGAGCTCATTCGACTGTTTAGCTTTTTTATATAATGAAGTCTCAAATGAGTCTGTGAGCTGCTGATCCAGACAGACAGACAGCTAGACAGTGCAACCTAATGCGCAATGTATCCCCTCACACTGTAATGGCCTCAGCAGCGTCCAAGCCCAACTCTCAAGGGAGAAGCCGGTAAGATGAGAAAATAAGTGGGTCAAGCACTCGGCGGGAGGGATGAGCCTCGCGAAGGCTGCCCCACCGAACTCAATGCACTTGCCCTGGCCCGCATTGGTGGGAATCAGACACCAGTGAAGCAAACTTGGGCAGTAAAAATTACAAGATAAAAAGCTGCTCGTGAGTTGGATCATAATTTGCAAATCATTTTTTTCATGTGAAATGAATATTGTATATAATATTATACATTATGTTTTTATTATCCATCATTCTATCCATTTTCAAATTCGCTTAGCCTCACAAGGGGTTAAATATCCTTAGAAGTCTTGCTTGTCTCCTTCTTCCTTCGTTTACTCAGTCATTAACGATGCTTTTGGTCTTATCTTTCTTTCATAATGGCTGCACCTAGCTCACAAAGTAGCCACTAGATGGCATAAGAACGCTAACAGGGAAACAACTCAATGGGGAATATAAAGAGACTGTAATTCCAAATATAAGGTACATCGGATTACAGGGTGCACTGTTGGCCTTTGAGAAAATTGAATGCGTTTAGATGTGCCTTATAGTGTGGAAAATAGGGCATATTATATTATGTTATATTATATTATTTTAGGGTCGACTGGGTAGCACATCCGCGTCCCAGTGCAAAGGTGCAAGGTGTCATTCCGGCTCCAGCCTTCCTGGGTGAAGTTTACATGTTCTCCGCGCGCCTGCGTGGATTTTCTCCGGGTACTCCGGTTTCCTCCCACGTTCCAAAAACATGCATTGCAAGCTAACAGAACACTCAAAATTGTCCCTAGGTGTGATTGTGAGCGCGAATGGCCCTGCGATTGGCTGGCAACCAGTTCAAGGTGTATCTCGCCTACTGCCCGATGACAGCTGGGATAGGCTCCAGCACACCCGTGACCCCCCTGAGGATAGCCAGATTGGAAACTGGATATTGAATAAATTCTATTATATTTGATTTTTTTCAAATAATTTTCATCGCAATTAGCTGAGCATTATAATACTTTATACTTTATTTATATGGTTTGTTTGTTTCTGCTTTCAGAACATTCAGTTATCAATTTCAAGCCTTTTTTATGGAGCCAATACCGGACCTTCTTATGTCATACAGAAAACAGATAAAATGAATAAAACCACCCAATAAACATTGAAACGGCCCTCCGTTTGACAAAGTTTTGTCATAGAAACAGAGTAATGCTGTTGCTAGCTTTCCTTATCCTCACATTTAAATTCTCTACTCACTGATTAGTCTCCCGGCAAGTGGAAACTCGCCAGCAATGTCCTCATCCGGAGGAGCTAATCAGGAACGTGATGGCCAATTAGCATTCCTGCTCTGGACCTGTGCAACCTGATTTAGAAGGACGCTGCGGTCTGTCATTTGTTTGACTTTTTACACTGATGGACACAATAAGCTATTTCGAAATGTTGTCGTAGTGCATGTTTTACCAACAAGAAAAGCCCTTTTGTAAACATCACTTATAGTCCTCTTCAATGTTTATTATTATTATTATTATTATCAATTTGATGTCTGTTATTTGCTTGGAAAGAAACAGTGTGAATGAGAGTAAGTTGTTCCTTGAGTTATTTCACATTAGAGTCGTCATTAACTTTGTATATATCCCGACCGCTGAAGGTAAAAATAGCAGGTTAAAACCTGAGAGGACTTTGGGCTCCATTGTGGTTGTGGGAAATGGCAGAAGGCTCTGTCACAGAACCCCCATTTTAGACAGACACTTGTTTTTACGGCGCAATACGCATGTGGAATCCCTTATGAGCGCGACAAAAAAATGACCATAATTGAGCACTTAAAATAGAAAATGGAACACTTTGTGAAGACCAAACAACCAGGAGGGAAACTGAGGTAACCTACTCTCCTCACTCATTCTTCTTCTTCTGTTCTTCCTTTGGCTTGACTGCCGCTAGTTGTACAATTATTGCAGATGTATTTTAGTCATTCTCGCTCCATTTTGCTGACTTGCCTTATAAATGGAATATCAATTAAATAGTACACATAAAATATGTATCATAGTTTTAATCTGTGAGTAATACGCTCATACCCATAGTCGCTCAGTTAGTCTACACTTGAATTTAATCATGCACTTCTTGCCCCTGAACAGAATAGTTTCCCATCATACAACATTGCCATTTTTTTCATTCTTTTTAAAACCTCAGCATTTACTCCAGTCTACTATTTGAAATGATAAATCAAAAGAAATAGAATTATCTCATAGTCCTAGGGGAACGTTAACATTTCATTGGTATATCTTGGTGAAAATAGCACGTCTATGTAAATTGTGTGAGCACATTATTGTGACATGAATGGCCAAGGGTCAGGTTTTGGGTTGGAGGTGGGGGGCAGGGGTTGGCGCTTGGCTGAATTTCCATTTACAAATTGTGTCCTCATTTGTTAGTGGCACGGCACCTCAATTACCCAGTGAGCAGGTTTTTATTTATTCATGCAGACAAAGTCACGTATTCATGAGGATTAAGCCAAAACTCGCTCATAGACTGGCAGGCACAGATTGCATATTTAACCATATGAGGAAGAGCTGACGTGCTCACCCTCGCAAGATTGAGAGAACGCAAGATGAGAGCAGGAGGAATGGCTGACTTGTTTTTTGGGTCACAGCATGGTGACATTCACTTAAATTTGATTCTCATTTCAAGAATATATAAGAGGGCATCAGGACTAATATGTAGGCAGAGGACAGGACACATGGTCCGGAACTCTTTAAATTTGTAACTATGCCTTAGCAAAATTTGAGAAGGATTCGAGCAGATTCAATGTTGGAACAACATTATACAACACAAAACAGATTGCATGTACATCAATTCCCATAACTAAAACTCATCTTGTATATACTGAAAGGAAAACACATACTGTGCAGTACCCTTCAGAGCTGCTTTGCTCATCTGGTAAACATCAAAACAATCAAATAGCCTAACTTATCTTCAGAAATTGTTGGGGAAATTTTGTGTCTCTTGTCATATGAAGCACATTTACAATGATGCAGCACAGCCATTATGTCCAGAACTTTATCAAATTATCTACTCAGAATGGCCAAAATGGGAAACATTAAAACCGGCTGACTTTGTGTGAGCTGTTGTGAAGCAATATTACCGGAATCTACTGCATCCAAAAGCAAATTATGGTGAACATAATAAAGACAGAAAGGATGGCCGCTTTTCTGACTTTTTATCAGTTGGGAAAGATGTCACCATGACTCCAGAGATGGGCGCAGAACCGCCCCATTTAGCAATATAGGCAAACTCTAGGGGTGCCGTGGCCTTCAAGGAAGTGCCACCAAATCTAGGGGGACAGAAAAAAAAAATCACCTCCAAAAGAAGAGGAGACAAAATGGGAGGAAAAAAGAGGTAAAGCTACCGTAATGAAATGGAACATCACTTGTAATGTTGCTGCTGAGTGACAGACCTCAACTGGTAGCTCACTCGATAAATAGACAGTATGGTTCATTTGAAAAGATTTGTCATAGGTATCAACTACGCCTTTATTATTTGTTGCATTTTTTGCTGACTGGCTAACGTTATTCCTGCTTTGAATAGTCATGATGGGACTGCAGTGGTACTGCATATCAAGCAAGCAGCACATATTACTATTACTCATACTTTTACGCAGACAATAAAGTACCATCCTTTATTATTCTGCGATTTTTTTTTTTCCTGCAAGATTTCAGCACCCACTGTTTAACTTATCCGGACACATGAGGTTTCAAAAGTCTCAGCCCAACTCGGTTCGGAATTTTTTTTTTTCTGAATTCTGTGCTACTATGACAAGATAATTCTCACCAAAACAACTTTAAAAAAAGTATACCATTGAAATGAATGGCGAGCCATATCAAAACTGAGCACACGATTTGCATTTGCAAGCCACATTGCTGTCGCATACAGTCACAGAGATTTTCATCTCATTTTGATTTCACTCTTTCCATATTTATCTCACGACCCCCACCCCCCAACTCCCCCAATTTTGAGAGGGAAAATTCCAACTAGAAAGGCCAAAATTAAAATTTGGGGTTTCTAATTTCCACACTGACCAATTGTAACCGTTCAAACTTTAAACTGTACTACACATCCTTGTGACATTTTTTCCCCCAAAATGTAAAAATAAAAGCCTCCATTTATCATGTTATCTTTATCAATATACTTTCTGTGCACATTGGTTTTACCTCTAATTCTAAACATTATAACTTTAAACAACCAAGCTCTCCTTAGTTCCTTCATATTCATATTTTGTTTTCAAAATTTCAAAATAAAAGGACAAAATTAAAATGATGGTACATCCATTTTTTAACCCATTTTAACCTTTCCGACTTTAATCTGTTCCACTTATCCCTATTATGTTTTTTGTTTTCCCAAAATATTTAAGAAAAGCCACAATTTATAAATTTATGTTGATAAATTTACCTTCTGTGCGCAATTATTAGTCCAGTGAAGGACCTTCTTTCCATTGACAACAAAGGTTCAAGAAGTTGTAAAGGGCAAGCCTTGCCAAGATACATCCTGAAATGCGGCTTTTGGACTCGCAATCGCATTCAAAATTTCCGTTGGAATTTTATAGTTAAAAATATATATTTCCTTTGTAGCTCTTTATATAACCAGATTTCTAATCCTAGTTTGTTGTGTTACTGTTCAAATTGGTCTAACACGATTTGAACTGTACATTGGTGTTACACTACACATTATTATGAGTAAAATGTTTTGAAAAAACTTTCTTTCATCTAAACGCGCGGAGCAACATGCAGGATACTAAAAGCCTTATAGTATAAGGTAAACAAACATACTTTAAAATATTTGTTATAATTATGAAAATTCAAAATGGGAAAATCTCAAGAAAAAATTTTTCAGTAAAAGTTAAAGTAATGAGATGTCAAAACATTTACATTTCTTTGGTGTTATGCCATTTTGTTCAATGACACTTGGGATTTTTTTCTTGGTAACAAGTTTGGCTATGATTGGCCTTCGATTCTGTCTAGCAGAGATTCCCAAGATGGACTGCAGGTGTTCATCAGTGAGGTGACTCCCATGTGACATTTTGTTAATTTTCATCACTCAAAACAGCTGCTCACAGAGATATGTGCCACCATCACATACCATAGATTGAGCTAGAGGATGATCACAAGTAGCCTCCCTTTCGGTAAGGCAGCTGTTGCGATGCACTATGGGATATACTGTTTGTGTGTCATCAGCTCTTCATATTACGTCATGTTGTAGCATGTTCGGCAGGGCTGCACTGGACATCTGGCAAACAGGGCTGATGCCCGGTGATCCGGCATCCTTTGGGGCTCATCTGGTGCTATTTAATTAGTACTTTTCTTCATTTTACCCCAAGAGACAGAAGATGGGGCAGCTCATGAATTCATTTTCAATACAGACAGAAATTTGAAACAATCAACCAATCAGTGACAGAGCTATGTGGCAGACAGGAGTGGTCAGGAGACATCTCTGAAGACAAATTTTATAAGAATCTGTTTTAAGAATAGAACATTTGATTCCCGTAGTCAACGTCAATTATATCACTCACACTGTAGCAAGCAAACGACATGGCTTGGAAGTCATTGCTTACCATGTCAAACCCTGACTGTGGTTGGTATGACAAGCAATGACATCTCAGTTACTGAGGGGGTTTTAAGCATGCATAGGTGCACACGTGTGGAGTGGTCTAAGTCAAAATGCCAGGGCCGATTTTTTTTGGAGGCAGTCCTTTCCTGCTGTTCGGATATTAGAGGATAAGGCGTTCCCCAGCATGCTTTGCTGTGATCACATTTTTCATGTTTGACTGTGCTATCATGCCTGTTTAATGTGTAAATTTGCACAGATATGGAGCCTTAGTTGAAATAAATTTGTACATGCAAAAACAGGTGCAAACTTAATTTCACGCAAAGAGATGTAGAAGCTGATGTACCAGCTACCAGAATTGCGTCTGCCATATGTGATAAACTGGCACGCAGTTTAGTTTGCGCTTTTTAGGAGGGGTTTATGCAAATTGATTAATTAATTTTCATCTGATTTATAAAACCTGAAATGGGTATTTGACTTTGCATTTTTACATCGTGCCTTGGAAAAGCTGGTGCAAACCAGCACACAAAGTGGTGCCAATGTAGCACATTCAAAATATGAGTACAGGTAAGCGGAGAGAACATTTCCACTCATGTAAACATATTTGAAATGGCAACAAAAAATATTGCAACATATTGTATCATCTAGCATTACCATTTTAGAACTTTTGAATCATTAAAACTGACTGGGAGCAAGCCACAAGACGTAGCCATGTCACATCACCTGAAGAAAAATCTTTTCAAGTCTGTTTTCAGTGTTCCTGGATCATTTCAGCGCACAGTGACATCTGATGCTGGCTGCTCGCAGAGCAGATTCCCTGTGCTGTCCTAAACATTAAACGCAGCATTCTGCAATACAAGCACATACATACCTGTACAGCCAAATGTCACTAGAGCTGCAACTAACGATTATTTCAATAATTGATTAATCTGTTGATTTTTGTGTCGATTTTTTAAAAAAAATAGATTTAATTTCCATCCCTATAGTCAACAACATTATTTCAAATTGACAGAGCTAAACATGCACGAACAAAAAATAATTCATTTACTGGTTTTGGTGGTTGACTAGTTAGCACGTGCACAGACAGGTGCAGGGTTTGTTTCCCGCTCCGGCCTTCCTGTGTGGAGTTTGCTTGTTCTACCCGTGCCTGCGTGGGATTTCTCCGGGTGCTCCGGTTTCCTTCCACATTCCAAAAATATGCATGTCAGGTGAATGGAAAACCCTAAATTGTCCCTACGTGTGATTGTGAGTGCGGATGGTTGTTCGTCTACGTGTGCCCTGCGATTGGCTGGCAACCAGTTCAGAGTGTATCCCGCCTCATGCCCAAAGACAGCTGGGGTGGGCTACAGCACGCGATTGGAAAATGGATGGATGGATGGTTTTGGTTTGGCTGATAACAATATGGGAAATTTGACAAAAATGGTGATCATTGTTTTTCAAAGTAAAATCAGATGTTTGCAAATATCGTAGCTAAATTAATGAATAACAAACTAAAGACTGACACTGACTCACAGCATGATAAGTGATATGCAATTATATATATATATATATATATATGAATAGTCTTCATCACGTGAATCACTACTTCGTATTGATTAAAAAAATAAGAGTAAGAAAGAAAAACAACACATGGCTAAAAACAATAATCCAGCAACATCATGGCTCCAAATTGCCTGTGGTATCAAGCTCCCATTGCTGGGTAATTGCTCCTGATGGAGGAGAAAAACACAACTATTTCATTCAACATAATCTGTGGTAAACTGAAATCAATGAGGCTGAATTGTGTGATTCCAATTTGATCGCATCACTAGCGGCCAACAATGACAACAAACGAAGGCCAGAGTTCCTTTCTTCTTTTGAACATACGTACAAAGCCACTAAGACTGAAATGTTCATCTTGACGGCTGCCTATTGATCCTCTCTAAAATCTTAACTTTCATTTCTTAAGGTGATGTTGCACTCCTGTGAATCTTTATGCATTTTGTCATCACACTCATGAAGGAGACTTTAGAATAGGCTGTCGTTGTTGGCTTTTGGTCTTGCATCTTCGTTACGTGCGAGCTTTACTCTGCTACATGCACATCTAAGATCTATAAGTGGCTGTGTGTGTTTTCTGAAGACACCAATGTGTCTTTTTTTAATGTACTGCATGTGGAATAATCATGATTAGTCAATTCACCAACTACTGAATAGGATTTTATGTTTTTCAAGCACAACAATGAGTATATTCAAAAAAGCAGCACAAGGAAACTAGGTCAGGTTTTAAGCTCTAAGTACTGAGATGTTGTTTACTTGCAGCCCTTTCTTATTTATCTCTGTAAAAGCATTAAAAGTACCAATTAGGGAAACCATTTCTGTTCCTTTTTTTGCACATTGACAGCATGCAAAATTTCAGCTGAGTTAGTGTCCCTGCCTTATTTGATGCATGCAGATTTAAACAGTTTATAGCAACTCTTTAGCTTCAACACATGCATTTATTTTTTTGTAGATTTGTCATCAATTGTTTACCCGTAGCCCTGAAAGGTAAAAAGAAAATTACTATATATGACCATAAGAAGGTCAAGTTTTATCTCCAAGTTTCAACATCAATTCTTCTGGATGAAAAGGGACAAAAAAACAGTTGAGAGACCCGATTCATTGTAACAAAAACTACACCCTGATGTGATTTGATTGACCTGTAGGCATCTTGAACATTTGTCAGGTATATTATTCAACGCATTACTGACCTCCTTAGAATATACACAACCATTATATTGTAATATATAGTGTAAGAGATGGATCGATGGATCATGAAAATCTGAGCAACGAAACTTTGCAAACAAAAACATTCAAAAATAAACAATTACAGGACAGGATAATCCCTAACCTCATTGTATGAAATGAGCTATCAGAAGTCGACTCTACTTGACAAACAACCCCCAAAAGTTTTCTTATTCTTCCATCCTTCTCAACTAAGCATGTGACCCCATGGCACCTCTGTCCACACGGCCATGTGTGGCTTTAAGGCCGTGTTACGCTATGGAACAGTGACTCACAGATGCGACAGCAGGGCTGATCATCCATTATTATACCTCAGTGGATCAAAATGAGCAGGTCTGCCCATTGCAGCTTCCCTACTGCTGCCCTGTGGCGGCTGAGCGGGGCTAAACAGACCCCCTCCCTCCACCACCCTCCTCTGCACCTGTAAGCTCAACGACACCAGCCGGAGCCCTTGTGGAGGCAGCGGGACATGCCTGGAGACAACATCTGCTTCCCCTTTGGTGACCCGCCGAGTTAAGCCAACTGCAGAATCAAGGGCACGCTCGCAGTGGTCCCAGATTTGATCCGAACTGAGATTGGGCTGTCACCTCTTGCCTGTTACTTGCTTCAGGAGACTTTCCAGAGACTTTCCACTCAACGCACTCTCTTTTTGATCTTCGTTTGCTCATTTTTTTATTTTCTGTCTAAAATGAACACATGGGAATGGTTAAAATGTGATTTTCTATTATACTTTGAGTCAATTGCCAAGTGCAAACAAAACAAAAGCATACTGTTTTCTTGGGAGTGAGTTGCTTTATTAAGTAAAAATTATTAACCTCCCTTGCTGCTTAATGGTTCGGCGATTGGGGCTTGACATTGGCGCGCGTCTTCATTGGTGACCATAATTTCAGCTAGCGCAGTTTTACCTAATTATTTTGCGGCTTGTGTTGCTAGTTTTCTTACCAGTCCAAAAAGTTGTTGTTTTTTGTTTGTTTGTTTGTTTTAATGTGGAGAAATGTTTTTTACAAAAACGGAGATCATGAACATTGGATCTTGCCCCCCACATCTCCAAACCCCCCCCCCCCCGACCCCAAATCCTTGTTCTGACGTTGTGGTTGCATTCGAAAATACACTCCGGCGCGCTGCTTCACTCTAATCGTTTGGAAACTCATAACATTGTTCAAATGTGTTGTTCCGTTATTCTCAGTGCCCAAAAAAATAGAGCCCAGTGAAGACAGTACAGGAAGGTAAACAGTTGCATTCAAAAATGCATGGCAGCGGAGTGCGTTTTGCCACTGACAGCACACAAAGAGGACAAAACAAAAAGTCTGCTTAAAGGGGAAGTCAAGTCAAAAGTTTTCTGTACAATAATATATTGTCTGTGGCCCCACTAGTATAACCACAGCATTCTGAGTAATATTGCCTTCATGGAATATGAATCAAGTAGCATTTTAAAGCATCTCAGGGGGCAGCCAATTTTTGCAAGAAAAAAAAAATCACAAGAGTTTTGGAAAATTTAATTTGTTTGGTTTGAACAAATGTTGAGTCTACATTTTTTGTCAGAAATTAACCGCAATATAAGAGTTTCATTGTTGGCGCAGCATGCCCCACTACTTTTTGCCACCACCTTTTTAACAATTGCAATTCAAACATGCAGGTACATAACAAAATACAATTTATTCTTTGAGCTTGCACTGGAATCCACACAATAATTTCTATTTTAACGTTGCATATTCAAAATCTTTCCTGAATATTTTTTCTCTAATTGGTGCATGGCCTTTGCCTGCAGGGGGAGACTATGCATGACAGATGTTTGACTCTTGAAATCCGGTGGGGCCTCTGGCTGAATGAAGTCAAGTCAAATCAGTGCAATCATGCAGGTGTCTGGGGGAAACAGGGACAAAGGGACACAGTCTGTCTGACGCTTTGCCAGAGCTCCTGGCACCGCTTGCCCACCAGGTCTGCTTCTACATGCACGGAATGGCAGACAGCTGACTGACCTCACGAGCGTTACATTGCCTTGAGCTTCCCACAGATGCCTTGCAAAGCGCCTTGGCGCACAGGGGCCTCGTAGCCACGGAGAACGTGATGAATGCTCGGGTCTCACGAGCTGGGTACACAACAACCGCGTTCATGTGCTCGCTTTCTAGCCCTTTGAAAGCCACCTGTCATTTGGTGTTAGTCCAAACATGTCTTGTCGAGCCCAACTCCAAATATACTCCCTCGACATCACCTTCATCTTCCTCCTCTTTTTCTTCATGCACACACTCCTGCCGCACTCTCAGTCCATTTGTCCGGGTTACCGGCTAGTGAGTGCTTTCTGAAGTTATCCATTTGCATCTGAATATCACTGTATCAAGCGGTCAGTGCATACGCTCATCAGGTTCCCATCGAGCACAGTGAGGCCTGATCTTTTATCAAATGCTTGCGTGTTTTAGACCTTGGTGAAATCTTTAGTCATAATTCAATACAGATAAATAACAAGCTGTGACCTTTATTGCATTGCAGCCAATTGAATTAACTGACAATAACTCTGTCAGAATTCATGTGTGTGCATGCATGTATGTATGTATGAACGGGGGTCGTATGTGAACGGTTTGCCATGAAATTTACAGCATGTGCACGCCACACCTCGTGAAATTAACAAATCCACAGTAAAACACGGCTGTGACTGGCATATTTTAGTTGAAATATGCTCGTGCATGAAATTCAGACAGATGGCATCATAGTTGTTGCCGTCTGTCATCCAATCACTGATGTGACTGCAGCAATACAGCAGCGATCACGTTAAATTGGATCTCATCAAAATTGCACTTAATCTCATTGTGATTGCTTAGCAAAAAGAAATAAAAATCCAAACGGGAGAAACATCACAATAATGCTGCAGAGACACAGAGAAAAGGTCTATTACTGCAAGGACAATTGTTGATGTCTCGTTTGTTTTGAGTATTTCCTTTTTTGAAATGACTCTACCTTGTCTGTGATTTTTGTGTGCGCATGTTGAGAACTTGTTGTGGATCAAGATCCACGTGTATATTCAGGTTTTTTTTTTTTTTAATTGACCTTATGTAAACTACTTTACATCAGTTGTGGAAAGTTCTGAATTACAAACACTTTGTTGCTATACTTTAATAGAACTGTCAGGTATTTGTACCTTACTTGAGTTTTTTTTTTTTTTTGTCTGACAACTTTTTACTTTTATTCCCTACATTTAAAAAACAGATATTTGTACTTTCTATGCCTGACTGACAAAAATTGCTTGTTACTTTTTTTTCCCCCTCAAAATTAGCTGATGCAACACAACAAAGAAAAACGGAAAGAAAGGTAAGGCCAACCAGCCGCTGTTTAGATCTTGATTGACTGAATGGTTGACATCTTGGGACCAAACAAGGAGAATCCACTGAAAAGGATAGAACGGATTGGGGGATGCAAGCGACCTTCCATTCATGGCCTCATTTAGAAGAATTGATTTATATTAAGAGAGTCATTTGTGGCGAATGCAGTGTCTTGCAGCCGAAAAATCATTGTTCTGTTGTTCGAAAATATAATCAAATTTGAAACAAATATATGCAGGTAAACTATATATTTTTAAATTATCATTTGCAATTTTGTATTTTTGTTGTGTTTTGCTCATGCAGAACCTCTTGTTATTTTTAAAAAAAAATTATTCTGTCAGAATTTAGCTTGGGGCAAATCTGCATCCAATTACTTTTTTTCCTTCTTCTTTATATGACCACTAGGCAAGTTCATAAAATAAGTTTGGTTTTTATGTTGTGCCAAGTTATCAAATCAGTGTACAATTAGCAATAAAATATCATTTGTACTTTTGTTGTTCAGTACACTTCAGAGCATGCACTTTTTTTCTTCTTTTACTTAAAGGAGTCAGATCAATACTATACTAATAAAACATTAACAACAACAAAAACGAAATTACAATTATATTACACTGTAGAACAAAGGCAAAATCAATATTCTGTAAAAACTAAAAAATGTATTAAAGTTTTGTTTTAAACACCATGTGTTGGATAGTTAAGAAGAGCACATTTTTATGAAACTCCTCTTGTTTCAATCAATTGGGTTAGTGAGGCAGATGGTCTGCAACAACAAAAGCGTGCTGTGTGTGTGTGTGTGTGTGTGTGTGTGTGTGTGTGTGTGTGTGTGTGTGTGTGTGTGTGTGTGTGTGTGTGTGTGTGTGTGTGTGTGTGTGTGTGTGTGTCGGTACCCAATTTGGACGTGTCAGGCCATGATTTTTAATTTTTTTCCATCAAATGACTTACATGTGTAGAATTGTTTGGCTTTTTTGGGGGGGCTCAAACAACAGTTGTCCTCTTTGAGAAAAATAAGATGGATTTTCCATTTGTGCCGGGACGTGCAATTTCTGCTGCATATCAAGTCAATAACATCACCGGATTAGAGTTGAAAATACAACCGCCGGGATTCTCAAGTCCTCTCAGCCTTCAGGAGCCATATTGACACGCTGTTATTTTGGTCAATAAGTCTTTCTCAGCAGAGGCCATCCTTACCCTTGAAGATGGACTGCATGTGAAAAATGAGAGCGGGATGGGACCCTGCATTTTAATCTGTCTTTTTTCTGAAAGGGCCTTAAAGGGATGTGAGGATGGAGAGGGCATGTGGGGGGAAAGAGAGCGGGGCCATGCACTTCCTCTCACCTCGTCTCAGCCTTGCTAATGCAGTTGTTCACAATAAACCCCACTATTGGTTACACTGAAATACAAAGCGTCCAAAGACGGAGCAGAATGGCTTTATGGATCGATGAAACAAGCTGAACTTTGACCCGTTGACAGAATTTAGAACCAAACATAATGTTCCCCCTCAAAGTTCCCGCTGCCAAGAAGCAGCGCTTTTTGTGTCAGTTGAAGTGGAAACTACTGTACAATGACATTTCCCTCCAAAAATCGAAACCAAATAATGATAAAGTATATGCTTCTGACAAGTGAGTGGAAGAGAGGGGAAAAATGACACTTTCCTAAAGAATACCAAAAACAAATGCCTTTCAATAAAACATGGAGCATAGACAACAAATGTTGGGGAGTGTGAGGTGCTGTTCCTCTGGTGAGATTTTGTAAAAATTTAATATATCAGGTAAGTTATTATTTCAGTAGCTCTGGTTTTAAGAGAGTGTTTACTAGCAGCATGATTCCAAGTGGATCAAATTAAATGAGGGTATAAATATTTACCACACAGCCCTCAGCAACTTTAGGCCGCGCACACGGTTGGCGACTGACAAATAGCTGGCCCTGTTTGGATTTCATGAATCTTGCTTTCAATGATTAATGCTTGGTGTTAGTAAGATCACATCAGTTCGATGGGATCAAGGAACAAAGATGTTCACTTCACTCTAACCCAAACATTTCATAGGTTTAATATGCAGCCAGAGCAATATTCCAGTTTTGGAATCAGAGCTGGCAAAGTGGAACAAAGTGAATTGCTGGCTGATGCCTTTGAGTCTTCATTCTTGTTTGAAGTGGCTCCCCCTCCCTCTTAGTTCAAAATATATTGTCCAGGGATGTGATCAAACCTGGCAGCTATTGATCCCTTCCCAAACCAGACATAAGACTGACTGAACATGTTCACAACTTCAGAAACAAGTACTTTAAATGTACAGGTCTTTGAAAAGCCCACAAAACCACAGCACTGCAGAGTGAATTGGAAGCATAAATCTTAGTAGAATCAAGCCAAGTTTTCTGTTTGAGTGTGACATTCTTTGAAATTATCTCAGCATCAAGTCTGGGAGCAGGAGAGAAGCTAGATGTGGCGAAAGCCTGAAAAGATACCTGACAACATTCACAAAGTGTAGTTTGCAAATATTTTCCGAAAAGTATCAAATAATGTATTAATAAGTCATTAAGAGCCGCACCTATTAGCAGACTGCTTCATCACGGTCTATTCTAACCCAGCAAAACTACGATGTAAATAAGACTTGTTGAAAATAAAGGTTTGATTCCAGAAACCGACTAGTTGTGTACATTTTGCTGCAGTTACCGTCACCTCCATGGAAGACAAACACGAGCCCATAAGTATTTACACCTTGACAAACTCATCATTCATACGTACTCAATCCGTCCATTATTGCTGGCTACCGATGAAAATAGCTTTGATTGTTCTTGAAAGTGAGTGTAAAAAATAATCATTCGCACAAGAGTCCAAATGAGTTGATGTCTTGAAACTCCTCTGGGTAGTGATGTGTCGGTTGTGAACGATCCCTGCTGACTCTCAGATGCTCCTCAAAAGAGCTCACACAATATTCAATTCAATTCAACCATGTTACACATTGTTTTGGCTTGTCCCAATGTGTCAAACCAAAATATGTTACGAGGTCACACAAACCATACTTGCAATGTTTGATAGATGGCGCTTCACTGTTTACCTGGCAAAAGAAACATTGACATTTCAGCTTTTCTTGTCATTCCAAGACTGTTTGTTAACCGGAAATAGTGTGTTTCTTAACAAATTTACTGTAGGTTGTGAATGAAATCGTTCGTAAATGAGGTTGTATGTAACCTGACGTTCCACTGTGTATTCTCCATGTTTCCTGCATGTCCTGTTAACAGTATGGCCCGTTGCTGAACACCCAATGAAAACCATCTCAATTTGCTGCCAGAACTGGCCTTCTAAACATACCAACCTGTTTTATTAAGTCAAGCAAAAACGCATTATGCATTGATGTTTTAATCAACCAGGGAGACAACCTTGGCTTATAAATACAAACGTTTTGAGCAGATGACTGTCTGCATATTTTCAAATGAAATGTGCAAGACTAATAGGGCGGCTAAATTTGCCATTAAACCATCAATTATGCTGATTTAAATGTAAAATGTAAATTATTTCTTTGATAACATTGCAAGCTTGGTGAAAATATAATTTTACCTTGCCACATATTGCCCCAAGCTGAGCGGACTATGCAGCGCCTTGATAAAGTATTCATACCCCGTGAAATTTTTTCATATTTTTTTTTGAGACCTTGCAATCACAAACCTCAGTGCATTTCCTTGAGGTTTTGTGTCTTGGAATTTAGATCAGGACAAAGTAGAATATAATTGTGAAGTGGAACAAAAATGATAGAAGTTTTCAAAATTTGAAATGAATATAAATCTGAAAAGTGTGGCGTCCATTTATATTCAGCAGTGGTGCGCAGTCAGTGCCTTCAAGGCCTCTCTGCTGACCGAAACACTGTCAGCAAGCACGGACTAACAGTTACAAGTTAGTTTGTAAATGAAATGGTACTTATTTATTTCCAGCAGTCTATTGTCTCATAGCATAGGCCTTGGCTGAGCAGCTTTCAGTTGTGTGTGTTGTCTTTTTTTTTTCAGATTTCAATTTCAGTGTTGCCATGTAAATGTCATTTTCCAAAGGCTTGTAGGAAAGAATAACCCGTACTGGCGTCCACGGCACACACACACACACACACACACACACACACACACACACACACACATACATGTATATATATATATATATATATAGATAGATAGATAGATAGATAGATATATTATCCGCAGTAAAGAGTCTGAGATCTTAATGCGCCGGTGTATCATGACAGGTATGGAGGTTACATGATATATGACAAGGAGCAAGCTGTTAGCTGGCTGTCCGAACTGCCAAAAAGAATGGCGGAACTACTATATAGTGCAGGACTAGATGGTGAATGAGGGGTTAGGGAAAAAGGATTGACATTTGGACTCTCTCCAGCGTGTCTCCGTGGCCTCCTTCCGGTCGCATGTGCCTGCAACACCTCACCAGGGAGGCGTCCAAGAGGCATCACAACCAGATGCCTAAGACATCAGATATCTGGTTAACGAGAAGTAGTGCATCCAACAAATCTGGCCTTTATGGAAGTGTGGTAACAACAAAGCCATTATTGAAAGAAAGGAAAGAGAGGTCTCGTTTGCCATGTTGAAGAAACCGCAAACAAAAGGTACTTTGGTCAGATGAGACAAAAGTTCATTTTTAGGAGGCTGAAATGCAAAGCCCTATGTGTGGTGGAAAATTAGTATCGCTCATCATTTTTCAGATTTTGATCAAATCTATAGAAAAACATTGATGTTTGTGGAGTAAGGTGGCAAAAGGTAAAAAAAAAAAAATCAAAGGGGCATTTAATACTTTTTCAAGGCCCCTTAATGTCTAAATATCAGCTCATCACAGACAGACAATATGATGGGCTTATATAATGAGTAAATGCATATGTAAATGTTGCGAATAGAGTGATGACTATGATTTTTTTCTAGGTGGATTTTTTTTTTTTTGGTGTGACATCAGATTAGTAGCAATCACTTAGCTATGTTTTGATGAAACAAGGCTTTTAATCGCTCCTGAAAACAAACACATGTGACATACCAACATGGGTTTCATCAGGGAGTGACATTATTGTTCTGTTCATGACAAAGTAAGTCTCTTCTTGCTTTTTGGTTATTTCACAATTGTTTTCTTCAATTCATCAGAATAATTATGAAATTGTTCTCATAAATAGAACATCACTTCAGTTTTAAAAATCGTTCATTAGTTGATTTGTGGTGAGAGTGGAAAAAAAGCTTCCGGCAGTTATCTCATGAACCAAAAAAAAAAGAAAAAAATGTGGTTTTCTGATGCCTTTCAGACAAGAGTAAATCTGCCCATTTTAAATTTGTTCGACAATGTTTGCATGATGTCATTTTCCTCTGTGATGAGGAACTTGGAAATTGAGAATTCCATCTATCGAGTACCCTCAACAAACATAAATAGATGTATGTCATAAAATGTCTTGTTTTACCTTTGCTTGTTAAAATCCCAAATGCATCATGACTCAGTGGCGTGTGCAGCCGTGTGCTGCCTGCACACACAGATGATACCCCTTGAGAATCAATCATCGATGGGATGGGGTGGTGCAAATATAAGATTCTGACAGTCAACACCCATGTACATTTGCCCTCCGTTATGCTGGATGTTCATCACAAAGAAGAATACCCCTTGCCTTGTGTTTGTCAATGATACATTTCGCTGTTTGATATATATTGGTCAACGGTATTCATGACGGGGCAAAGGCGTTTTGATGCCCCTTAAATGTTATTTATCAACGGGAGGGACTCAGGATGTCTGCAGCGCTCTTACTTTCAACATCACAGGAGACAATAGTGAGAAAACGATTACAAACACTGAGGAAAAGAGGTTTCGACCATGACACGTTCCAATAGGTTGAAGGAGGGTGGAGGGAGATTTCAGAAAGCTGACTGGACTCCTCCAAATCAATAACTCTCTCTCTTGCTCTCTCTCTCTCTCTCTCTCTCTCTCTCTCTCTCTCTCTCTCTCTCTCTCTCTCTCTGTCTCTGTCTCTCTGAGACGACTAGTGTGGCATTTGAACCAGATAAAACAAGGCTTCCCCTCCACCTCACCTCTGAGAACTGAGCACTTCCACCAAATCTCAATCGGTTGAGAAGGATACAGATGAGTCCATCTAAATCCCCTTCTGACTCAGCGCTAAACCCCCGCTGGTCAAAAAAAAAAAAAAGTAGGGAAAAAAACACATCTTAAAAGGAATGGTCCAATCTATGTAGGTTAATACTCACTGTTGCTTCATTTAGCTCTGTTGCAGACCCACTGGGGCAGCTGTAAAAAGTTCTGGGAGCCAGAAGGCACAAAAGCTTTTATTTATTTATATGAGCAAGAATATATAGCAGGGGGAGAAAACTGGTGCAAATGATGTGGAAAGAAGAGAGAGTTTGAAGATGTTATCTCATAAATTGTGGGATAACTGCAACAAAAAAAAAGGAATTGAGTGCACTACCATTTTATGCGTGGCATGAATGTAATATACACAGACAGGATACTGTCACTGATAAAATCCTCCCCAAAACTGCCACTTTTCAGGAAAATGAAAATGGACAAAGATGTCGATGACTTCATTCAAGCTGGAGATTGTAATGTCTTCTTGACCAGCTCCAATCCTAGATGTTTAGAAATTGTAAACAGAATGAAAACTAAAAAAAATGCTTTCTTGAGGACTAAAAAAAGAACGAGTAAAAAGCCAAACTAAAACAAGTGAAATAATTTGTGTTAGCATTTCAGCTTTTAACAATCTTAAGTGAAACCACAGATGTCCAGTTTAGAATACAGAAGTACTGCTGTTACAGCAAAGAAATCATCTTACAACAATTTCAATAGCATTCACAGTCTTCAGTAACATTCACAGTGCACAGTTTACCTTGTTCAATATTGTTAAGGACACAGGTTTCAAAACGTGTCCGTAGAGTGACACGATAGAGTCGTGAAAGAATAATGTGGCCATCAGTGACAACGTGTATGGTTATGATGTAAAATAGAGGAGAAATGATTCCGCCCAGTTTTCTACAAGGCGTGGCAATGTCGCCTTAAGCATGGGACTTTGCTTTTAATTAGCCCACAGATACTTCGAGTTGTCAAAAGTAAAAGGTTGTGAAAAATGTGTCACTTCTAGTGGGGGAATCTTTATCACAGAGACAAAAACAGCCATTGCATTATATCAGCAATAACCAAAAGATGATAAATATAGCATCTCTCTCTCTCTCTCTCTCTCTCATATTCTCTCTCTCCTTCTCTCCCCTCTCGCACTCTCTCTCCATATACATATGTGCATATAGTATCTTGCCACCGTGTGGTCAGCTAATTATCGTCTTCTTGCTCCAGTGGACGTTTAACTCTGAACAAGCGTCCTCTTTTGCCTTCATGTCAGAGCTCGGTCTCTCCCCCTGGTCGCCGATGATATTGTAATACTAATTAGAGCTAATTGTTCTATGGTGAATGGATTTCGTCACGTTGCAAATGATATGCCATTGGTCAGTGTCACAGTGTTTCCACAGAAAAATTCGATGGGGGAGCGGAAATTTGCACAAATGAATGTAATTAAGAAGCGCATTCATTACTTCTAATTGCATCTGAGAAGCCTCAGAGTGAAACTGATATCTGAAAAATGAATGCAAGTTAACTCTACACACCAGCAGTCTGTCACGTGACAGCGAGTGTGAAGGGTAAAAAGCACACACAGTTACGCTGGTGTACTGAGGTTGGTACCACTTTGCTCCAATCACACTCATAAAGCCTTCCCATGAAATCCCTTTATTCATGGGCAGATTGTGTCTAGACAGTTGAATTCCAGTCTTAGTGTAAGCTCGGCATTGGCTGTGAGACAATAATGGGGAGAGGTTTCTGATTCTGTGAAAAAATAAATAAAAATAAATCACATGGTGTTTGTTTTCACCGGATCAAGTGCAGTGGCTTTTTCCATACATAAGGAGAAAGGTAGTCATAAATCAGTAAGCTGGAAACAAAGTCGAAAAAGCTATTATGAACATTTTGGAGAGTTCAGAATGTTACTCCCACATGCACATGGCAAGCCTTTAATCAGATTATTAGTCTCCCGGCATCAAAACTGATAAAATGTGCTGCAAACGCTTCAGATACAATATTGCTCATAGTAAAAATGATATTGATATAAAAGGGGAAAAGAAACATTGATTTAAATCTATTATTAAGATGAAGCAAGTTTTTTTTTTATATAATAAAATGAGTTTATAATTCATTGAAGCCTATTTAAAACCATAATCTTATTATAGTTGCAGTGTTTAAAGGGACTTAAAAAGGAGATGGTCTTATTTTAATAGCAGATTTAGATCTTAGACAGACAAGGTGTAAGCTGGTCATCTGAAAGCCATATGCCGCTGAGCCACAAAGCTATGGAACTCTACTCCTGGAACCCAACACACACACACACACACACACACACACACACACACACACACACACACACACACACACACACACACACACACACACACACACACACTCTCCCTCGTGCCCACCACCCAATAGTAGTGTATGTATAAAAAGGAGGAGGTAATGTAAGTCGTAAATAAATAAATCTAAATATAAAAAAATCAGACCGTCACAATTATTATTATTTTGTTGTTGTTGTTTGCTTGGGGGTTAGCACAAATTATTTAATCTACAGGTGTCAGACTCCGGTCCTCGAGGGCTGCTATCCTGCATGTTTTCCCCCCACCATTACACCTGATTCAAACAATCAGGACTGTTATCAGGCTACGGCAGAACTTGCTGATGAGCAAGCCAGTAAAGCGGGAGTCGAGGACCGGCATTTGACACTCGTGCTTGACTATTGGATTTGCTGCTCATAAAGTGCTGTACGTTGTTTGTGACATGATGGATGTCGTAATTCAGAAAACCTGACGCCAGCATCAATTTTCATCACGCCCTGCACACTTAGCAAATGCAAACAATAAAACATTGTGTGCAATTAAACTGTTCTTATTTTCATCACGGACTAAACTATTTAACTGAATACATCACAGGGCTTTATTTTATAAGTTACGCAACAGCATGACCGTTTATTCTCTCAAAAAAAAAAATCACCTTTGATGACTAGAAGTCAGTCCCCTGTGCTGAAAAGGAACATTATGAATCAGTGACAGTACACATGCGTGCTTCGCCATGGCACTAATTAGCATTGAATATCATTACACCCTTTGAGCATTACAATTTGGCGAAAAGGCGCCGCTCCCAAGCTTTGTGTCTAATTCTTCTAAAGTGGCTCTGATTTTCAAGATTTCTGCAACTTGCTGACACACAATAAATGTAACCTTTAAAAAAAACGCGTGACAGCACATGACTGATGGTTGCATGGTGAGGTAAGCCTGAAAGGGAGGCAGCACAAGTCCATAAAAGCAACAGTCTTCTAACTCACGAATAATATGAATTTGAAATATCATAACAACTTTATTTCAAGAGTGGATGCATGCTTAAAGAGAGAATGACACTGTCACAACAATGTCACGTGGATTGCCTTTTGGACATACAATTACACGTCAGTTGCCATTCAATATTTCTTGACCATCGTGCTATGTCTTTGTGATTTTTTTCATTCATGCACCAAAAAATGTATCATCAAAATGAAATGTTTTAAGCATACAGGTACATATTTTTTGCACGTGCACATTTTTAGTCCATATTTCAAAGAGCATTTTTGATTCTGGTTCGGAAGTGCATTGGTCCTATGTGGCCCTCCAATAGCACTGATGAAAACATGTGGCCACCTCCAGCATTTAAATTGCCCGACCCTGCTGCACAAATTCTAAGTTTTTTCTGTTGCAGACTTGGCTGATATTCAGTCTTCTATTGGCATATTCTCTCATAGGCGCTTAAGTCAATTCTTTTTGCACATTTTGTGCACATTTTCAAAAAGATTTTCCTGTCCTGGCTTCTGACACACCCACCATATGAAAAATGGAAATATGTGTGCAATCATCAAACAGGCAAGATTAGTTCTGGTCGGAGGGTGGCTCTAATTTCCAGATTATGGAGTTTTCATTAGACATTAGAATTCCACAGAGAATTCCCACACTCTGAAAATACGGCCCACTTTGACTGTGAAATTACCCGGAAGTTTACAGCAGTGAAGTCGGTTTAAAGAAAGGGGTTTAAGAAATGGCAAGTCGGTGTGCTTCAGCCCTATCTTGAAAAGAGAGTGCCATCTCGAGGGCTCAATAAACAAAACAACTGGTTCATGAAGCATCTTGATGCTTCATTTTCCTATCGCTAGTAGAGACCACAAAAGAAAGTGATCAAGCAATGCAATGGCAGCGACGGAAGTTTGATTTACCATGCATCTAAGTGATCAATTCTGTAAATAATAAAATACGTTTTAAATGTTAGAAATAGTTGCGTTGGCCTGGCCCAATCGTTCCTCCCATTGGGTTGAATGTAAACATTACTGCACTGGTCTTTCATTTTCCTTATTAAAGGGTCTGTGCGTTTCTCATTTACACTATATTGATTGGTCTCTGCTTTCACTGTAGTTATGATTTACCACTGGCCTTTTTTTCTCTCTTTTTTTTTTTTTTTTAATTTAATCATACTGCTGGTGTGTTGTTTGAGTATATCCACTTTTGTACATCCGTTTATAATGCAGCCAATATCTGACTCAAATTGATTTTTATTTAATTTTTTAATCTACAAGAGGCCTGATATTGATTCGAGGATATGATTGCATGTGTTTTTCTTCATCCTGTCATTCAAACTAAAGCGATGCTGCGATTCTCTGGAAACCATCACACTCCTCTGCAGTAGACAACATTTAAATGATGAAAAATGTACAACAGATACACTTTTCCTGCTCATCAAACAACATTTTACTATGTGATATAGATATGTCTGCGATTGTCTGGCAACCGGTTCAGGGTGTCCCCCGCCTACTGCCCAAAGACAGCTCTGATAGGCTCCAGCAGACCCCGCAACCCTTGTGAGGACAAAGTGGTTCAGAAAATGGATGGATGGATGAATGGATATAGAGGTGTATCTTCTTTATTTTATTGTACATAGTTCAGTAGTCTACTTATGAAGTTTGTACACTGAGAGTGTATGATTAGATTTTTGTGCTGAGATCATTTTCACGAATTTGGCAGTAATATTTGCCCTGTCTTTTACTTCTTAGTAATATTACACATTAACTGTCCAACTGTGTCGATGCAATAGGCTAGTCTTCCAGTTAAAATGGATGCACTTTAACAAATATTATCTCAAAGAAGCAAAGTGGGCAATAACTGCAGTGAGTGAGCAGGTGGATGTAATATGATATGTTTATGTCAAGGAATATCAATGAGATGATGAGCAATTCAGTCTACTGTATGTGTTGGAATTAAAATATTCCGTCACCATGGTGAATATCTGACAGTGAAAGAGAGGTTTGATCACCGGATGTGTCTTTGGTTTCACATTTAAAGAAATCTCTGCTTTACAGGTGTGCAAGTTAATGTGAATGTTGATGCATCATGGGAGTCTCTTCTCAGAAAGCAACACCAGAACAAAAAAATCCTAAATAGAAGGGACCTTTCCATGTAAATGAACAGAAAGCCATCGACGAAATGTCACCCGTCTCATCTAATGTCGAACAAATGTATTCACAATCACACTCGTGCTGACACCCGAGGCCCAGACATGTCAGCACAGATGCCAGGGAGGCTGATGCACCAAGGAATGTGGTCTCACTTACACCAATGACACAATGGCTATAAAGTGTATGAAAAGCAATTTTATCCTACCTGCCCTGCAGATTTGTGCTACGGTATACATATTTTTTTTTAAATGAAGACACACGCTCTCATAGTTTAATATAGAACTCTGGGAAGGCAGTTACCCCTTGCAATGTTGCACATGGACCACAGAATCAATCCACAGAAAATATAAGAAGCACTGACCAGAATAACTATGAGGTGTGTATCAGTACATATATGAAGCAATGACAGATTGAAAATGAAGCCAAAGACGTGTGCATAATGGGGTGTGTTTACGTTGTTTCATCGCTTGTATCATTAATGGTGCAGCGGAATATCATGTGTGTCTGCTGTACCCCCATATACCCGTCAGCCAATTAATTCAGTTTTTTTTTTTGTTTGTTTTTTTAATGTTGTGTATGTTTGTGACTTCAATGGTTTGTTTTATGGAAAACTTCAGTGGGCAGCAAACTAAACAGTGACAGCTGTCCTGTGAATTACTTGATTCATCATGAATCACCACAGAAATTAAACAAGCATAACTCCACTGAAAGTGGGCAGTTTTGTGCTGCATACTGGTATTTGCGATACATCGAAAAACAACTTTAAAGTGGCGATAGTACACTAAAATGATCAGGAACTATTTATTTGAACACAGGGCGATGGAATACTAAATTATTTATAAATAGAAATTAAAATGTTCACCTCTAGGAAGATCCCTGGTGAAAAGAAAATCAATTGTTCTATATTAAATATTAATATAGCTTCCTTAATTGTGAGGCAAATACAAAGTAAAGGCCATTCAGCCCCAAATCATTCTACTGAATAGCCGATTTCATTGAAATAGTGACAGTTGCACACCTCTTTAGTTATGTAATAAAAGTTACCTTTCAAAAATATCCATTCATTCACTCACACCAAGGGACAATTTAGAGTGTGCACATCACTTAATAAGTATGTTTTTGGAATGTGGGAGGAAACCTGGGGTAGCCGGAGAAAACCCATGCAGGCACTGGCAGAACATGCAAACTCCCCACAAGAAGGCAGGAGCCCAGATATGAACCCACAACCTCTGCACACAATTTAAATATAAGAAAAATTTGGACTCACTTGATTCAGGGTCTGAGTTTCCATCTCCCTCGGTGCGACTATTGGGGGATGTTTGCTCGTAATACTCCTCAAGAGGGAAGCTGAACGGAAGAGCTTGGGAGGTACTGGCCGTACTGCTTGGTTCTGGATCACCCAGCCCGCTGTCACTGCAGCTCTCCTGGGAACCATCTGGAAGATGGAACGTCACTCGGCGCTGGGTCTGGGAAAGCGGTGAGATACAAGGAGGTGTTCACTCAAAAATCTTGCAAAAAAATCCCTTATTTTCTAAAGAAGTTCATAAAAGAGTACTAAATAACTGTGATGAGTTGTGCCTGCATTTTGTGTGTGTGTGTGGGTGGGGGGCTCTTCCACTCATTCGATATGTACCCATTCGGGATGTGAGGGCTGCGACACTATTCAAGGACGGATTTTTATGTGTAACACTTTGATTTAGCTCGATTCGATGCACAACACCTTTTAAATCAAAACTGATTGTCCAAATGGGTTGTGTGTATGTGTGTGTGTGTGTGTGTGTGTGTGTGTGTGTGTGTGTGTGTGTGTGTGTGTATGTGGATATTATACTTTGTGATGCTGGAATGTTTGCTTACAATTCAATATACATGTATTTTAAAAACAATTAAAGGTCCTCTCCAATGTGTTTATCATAAACGTCTTTGTGTGTGTGTGTGTGTGTGTGTGTGTGTGTGTGTGTGTGTGTGTGTGTTGGGGTGGAGAAAAAGCAAAGCAGGGTCTCACACAGGGCGCAATTCAAGCTCAGACTGCCACTGTTCATGAGATTTCCACAATATAATGCTGTGACCTTTCTTTTGAGCCAAGAAAGAGAAGGGGCTTCATTTCACAGCGTCTTAAAACATGTTAGTGTTTTCTCAAGAGAGCAAACCCTTTACAACTAATCGTAGCACAAAGGCGGACCGGTGAATCGCTACTGCTGGTTTGATTTTTAATGTTTATGCTTTATATTGTTTTATATTATATACATTAAGTTTTGGTGCTTTACATTCTTTTTTTTTTTTTTTTTTTAACTTGGAGTTTGACAGAGAAAAAAAAAGGCCGGGAGTGAGCAAATGTGGTTCAATCTGACACTGAGGCAAAACCAGTGGATTCGAGCATTGTCACGGTCATTATGCTGTGGCATGTATTCATGTCTTCATGTAATTCCCTAGGTAACATCATAATATATCGCGCCACTGTGGTGTCGGGACGTGACACATAAAATGTAATTACAACCTCGGCTTCAGTTATTGGGGCAAATTTTAACCATCCTATTATTCAACCTGATAAGAGTTTTTTTTGTTGTTGCAAATCCAACTGGAACATAAATGACTATCTTGATTCTCTTAATTGCTATTGCAACAAAACTATATTGAAAGTTCTCAATGAAAAACACAATTAATAATCGCTCCTTTCTTCCAGCTCTGAGGGGGAGTCTATGGGCATACATGTGTTTCCTCCACCACTATGGTGCAGCGATAGCGAAGCAATTGTTCTTGCAAAGGACAGAATAAGGGAGGAGGGATGGATTCACGAAGGATGTGCCATGGGTAAATGATAACCTGCCAAAAGTGAAGTGCACAACAAGTGCATTTCAGAAACATGAGTGGGGCTTTAAAAAACTAGAGTACAAAAAGGCAAGTTGGTTTCATTTGTGTTTCATCAAAACATTGATAAAAATATTCTGCTGAACAGCAGCAGGACATGGAGCAGAAAAGACAGAACATGGTGCCTACATTGCAATATACCTGTGTGTGTGTGTGTGTGTGTGTGTGTGTGTGTGTGTGTGTATATACATACATACAGTGTATATACACACATACACTGTACACATATACAAGTACATAAAAACAAAGCACGTCCTCAATCTGAAATGAACAGACCAAAGTTTTGAATGGCATTTTAAGGTCATTGTGCATGGCCTGAATGTTGTTTTTTTTCATGAGGGCTTGCTCAAGGTCGCAAACGATAGCAAAGACTTTCAGCAGATGCTTAGTAACAGTTTTAATGGTGGCAAACTGTTTTTTTTTACACCTATTTTAACTGGCACAAAGTTGAGCAAAATATGAAAACAAAGACAACTCCACCCATGCGCACAGTTAGAATGCGCTTAGCACTGGACTAGCGCCCGAAAACAAAAATATGGCTTGAAGTGGTTCGGCTTAGCCGAGGTATATACTTACAGATTCATTGTTTTTTTTTTTTTTTTTGTCTTAGAAAAATGACAAAAAACGCAGTGCGGTGACTTGTGATGAAAATGAAGAATGACTGTCAACATGTGGGATTCCCGCTGAAATTATTCTCTCTCTCTTACAGGCTTTCAGAGCCAGAAGAACTATAGCAACAACATCTTGTTGGCTAAATCCTATAGGTGTGTGTATCATGCATACCAAGGCTTTCAAGGCGCTAAAATATCATGTCGTTCTCAAACAGCTTTGACAGGTGTTTCTCAAATGAGTGTAGTGTGTACGCAGACAGACCCCAAGTTCCGGCTTAAGATAGAGCCCATTTATGGAGGCTTGGCATGTGTGTGTGTGTGTGTGTGTGTGTGTGTGTGTATATACATACATACAGTGTATATACACACATACACTGTACACATATACAAGTACATAAAAACAAAGCACGTCCTCAATCTGAAATGAACAGACCAAAGTTTTGAATGGCATTTTAAGGTCATTGTGCATGGCCTGAATGTTGTTTTTTTTCATGAGGGCTTGCTCAAGGTCGCAAACGATAGCAAAGACTTTCAGCAGATGCTTAGCAACAGTTTTAATGGTGGCAAACTGTTTTTTTTTACACCTATTTTAACTGGCACAAAGTTGAGCAAAATATGAAAACAAAGACAACTCCACCCATGCGCACAGTTAGAATGCGCTTAGCACTGGACTAGCGCCCGAAAACAAAAATATGGCTTGAAGTGGTTCGGCTTAGCCGAGGTATATACTTACAGATTCATTGTTTTTTTTTTTTTTTTTGTCTTAGAAAAATGACAAAAAACGCAGTGCGGTGACTTGTGATGAAAATGAAGAATGACTGTCAACATGTGGGATTCCCGCTGAAATTATTCTCTCTCTCTTACAGGCTTTCAGAGCCAGAAGAACTATAGCAACAACATCTTGTTGGCTAAATCCTATAGGTGTGTGTATCATGCATACCAAGGCTTTCAAGGCGCTAAAATATCATGTCGTTCTCAAACAGCTTTGACAGGTGTTTCTCAAATGAGTGTAGTGTGTACGCAGACAGACCCCAAGTTCCGGCTTAAGATAGAGCCCATTTATGGAGGCTTGGCAGCTCTACAAAAAAAAAAAAAAGCATTCTTCCTCTCCACATGATTCTAATTATTGGAAACGTGTTTCGGCAAAGGTATCCAGAATCTATTAGAAGCAACAGCTGTCCGTGACAATTAGGCCATAATCATTTTGCATAAAGGAGTGTCTCCTACTGTAAAATGTTGTTTCTTCAAACCTATTTAAGATGGTACCAGGTGATAGAAAAATAATTTCATTTAATTACATATTAATTACTATGTAATTCTATTAATGGGTCTTAGGTAATTACTTTTCACTATGGGGTGAATCAAATGTTAATGCAAAATGACAAGCATGAAAAACAAAACAAACAAACAAACAAAAAAAAAACATTCACAGAGAAGTCAAGGTGAGTGTTTTACTAAGCGCTATCACTTATTTAAAGAAGCTGCCAGAAATCCATAAAGCAAAGACAAGCTGTGGTAAGAGATATCAAGACCAAACAAAGCCTGTTCAGCCAGATAAAACAGCGCCTTGAGAAGTATGTACACAGAGATAAACTGAACAGGAGGGGGTGCGTGTGCCAAGTTCTGCCACAGAACAAGCCAGCCAATCCAAAACATTCCCTCTAGTAACCGTCCGGGCGAAATGCAGATGGGTCTGGATTCATGGGTTACCGGATTAGAGGTCCGTCATACTTAGCGATTGACCAAGTAGTATCCGCTTGCGTCGTTATCAGGGCATAGCCTCTGTACTATTGCTAAATATACTTTTTAAAGTCGACTTTGTACATTCCACCACTCTTATTTCCGCCCGTCCCTCCATGAGTGACAAACAGCCATATTTGGGATTCACTCAAAGGGATATAACAGATGTAGTTTACCTCATGAGCACCAGCCTCTGTATGCCCACTAAGGTATTTTATCTTCTTATATGCAGAAACACTCACACTGCAAAACTACGGTAAGACGTTTTCCGAAAGACGCCATACCCCCTGACCCGCTCCACTGTTGAAAACATTTTTGCTGTTTCCTCTGTAAAGGCTTTACGTTTTGCTTTTCAAAAGGCGTTTGGTGATATGTTGTTACCAGTGTGTGAAATGGACAATTTAACAAGAACACGCAAGGAGGAGGTGATGCTGGCGAGTGGGTCCAGGGATTAGTGGGAGATGGTATGACAAACCCGATGAATGATTTATCAAATTAGCTGAGTCATGTCATTATTGTGAGCTCCTCTGTGAAACTGTCTCAGCATTTTGACTTGGAAACAACACATATTGAAGTCTACAGTAAATAGAACTCAAACATCGGAATTGTTTGAAGATACTGCACTATTTGGAGATTTGGAATATTTCCACAAATTGAGAATATCCATCTTTTAATCCAACTCAATTTATATGGTGGGGCCGCTGGAGATGGAGACTGGTTGGTTCTTGGATCATCCACAAAAAGGAATTCAAGGATTTAAAAAAAAAAAATCTTTATTTTCGGTTAACAGTTCTTCAGAATGTGAACAAAATTGGTGACCCTGTCATATATATATATATATATATATATATACTTAAATATGATTTTTGATGTCTGATTTCTTGAACTTCTCAACATTTTCTGTGCATTCAAGTCGAACAATAGAGGTTTATTTTTCCATAATGCGGTCTTACATGGGAATTTAGCAAGGAAATCTTCTACAAGTGGAGTTCATTAAAATGTGAAGGAAAAGATTAAAATGACAATAACAAGTTGTTAAACCAGGTAAAGAACCGCTGAATCGACCATAACTTTCTTATTTACTTGCCAATATCATGTTTTTCCTTCTTTTTGAATGTGTTTGATTTCATGTCAACATCTCCCTGATCAGCCTTTGTCAATACACAACCGTGAATTGTTTTTTTACTTTACCATTTGAAGGCCAGCATGTAAAAGGATGTTTGCCTCGTCATATTTGCCGTGTAGTGTTTTTATTCATACTAGTCACATAAACATAGCTTTTGAAGCACAAACGGAAGTTTTGGTTTTTTTTTAATTAATCATAGGACTTGAATTCTGAATTTCAAGTTAAGGTGCAGATTGAACGAAGCTGCAAAGCCTCGACAATGAGGGATTACACCACATTCCACGATATCAAGTATCACGCTTCAGCCATGCTTTTAAAGGAGGGTGCACAAGGAAGAGCACAGCAAGGAGCATACGAGTGCATGACTTACATTCACAGATGTTATCTTCCCAAGTTGACAGGCCTCCTGCAAGGACAGAAGAGGAGTCGCTTTAGATCAGCATCTGACCGTGTCTGACAGAGAATTTACAATGTAAATGAATACCTAGAGCCAACAAAGGAACCTGTGTCAGGAACTTTCCGGCGTCCCTAAAGTGACCCAGTTTAACCACTGACAACCTCATAGATTTAAAACATCGTCTTTATTTTTAGGTGGAATTGAGGTTTGGGATATATGTTGACTTCTCATTCTGGGTGCAAAGCACATTTCGCGAGCCTTGCAAGCTACCTCACTGAGTACACAATCTCCCGCTGAAATGCAATGAAAGGGAGAGAGGCCAAAACCCAACGTCCTGACACTAGCCATACATCTGACACTTTGATAAAGATGTTTTCTCGACATGTCAAAGAAGAAAGTGAGCGGAATATCAAACAAGACATCAAAAGTGAACAATACACACAGACAAGCTTCTAAATTGGGAACAAAAGACACCCGCTAGCCTGCAAAAAAAAAAAAGAAAGAAAAGAAAAGCATCATCTCCCTGAGGACTGAGATAACTCACACAGAGATAACTATTTAATTTTTCATCAGCAATTTTGTTGTCCTTGGAGTGTGTAGAATAATCTGAGCACATGACTTGATTTTTAAAGAAAATAGAAATCTAGAGAGGAAGAGCCACTTAGGCGAGGCGAGCAGGACTGATGGGGTGGAACGGTATCACAGTGACGAGGAAATAAGTTCGTGTCGAGCGATTATCTTGCCATAATTGTTCGCCGAGGGATGCTTGCTCTCATTTAGCTTCAGAAAAAAAAAAAAATCACGTATTTTATTCAAAATCCTTTAAGATGCACCGCTTAAAACCCCAGTGTTTTTGTCATATCTAACTGTTTAGGTAAGCATAGTTTTAACCTGTCAAAACAGCCTAGTGGTTTTCTACACAGAAACTTTTCTTCACCCTCATCTTGCACATGGAAGGCACTCCTTCACTCTAAGAAAGGCGAGACTGCGCAGGATAAAAAATGTGACGGTGAACATTCAATTCGGGGTTAATTTGACCCACTATCTATTGGGGGAAAAAAAAGATCCAAGTTATGGCAATGGAAAGGTACCCACTCCCACACGCAGCATAACATCTCACTTTTTGCATTTGTGCACCTTGTATGCCAATGTAAATTTCGATCTTACATCCTTGTTAGGCAACAAAAATGGCTGTAAACCACAAAGGGTATTTGCATACAGCAGACATGTACTGTAGTTGCTGTCAAATTACAGAATGTGTTCTAACCTTGCGGCTTGTATTTGGGATTGTACTCATCAGGGTTTCGAATGCAGCGTACAATCACATGACTTGATGAGCATAATTAAAGTCGGGTATGTCATAGCGATGGCGTATGAGTATGCATTTACATTTCTGAGCTTGCTAACGTTTGTCTGGTCCTTTTTTTGACAAGTGGCTAATTTGCATCCACTGACTGGTCATCCTAATTCAGGATTTTATTTAAGGCAGTTGTTTCTTCTCCGAGCAATATTTTATTCAACATCTCGTGACACCCACGTCATGTTGGAGACCTTGCCATCCAATTAAATATATGCTAATGTACACAAGGGATCTGAGGAGGTGACCTCAACTTTCAAAATAGGAGTTGGAAGTATACAGTATAGGTTTAAGTCATAAGTTTGATTGCTCCAGACCAGGGGTGACTTTTATCCTTTATTCTTTTGCACTGGGCACCGACCTTCTGTATGTGAACGACTCTCAGATAAATAGCTTCAGAGTTTGATAAGAGTTCGGCTTCTGATAAGTGCTTTTGTTGGGGAAGCACATCAAAGTAGAGTGGATGTCTTCGTCGGCAAAGCCACTCCAGCTTTGATCACTCCAGGCACTCTGATCATTAAAATATTTGATAAATAATTGATTAAACCACCAGACTTCATTGTGCTCTGCTTCTGTAGCCCATTTTTTTTCCAGTTATGGGTAAGGTGAAGCAGGCAAGGCGGAGGTTACTATACTATCATTAAATGTATATTTAAATATTTAACACACATACACTCATCAAACATTCCATTAGGTATAGGGCCTCTAATGAGATCCAATATAAGAGCTGCATTTATATTTCTGCTTTCTAAAAGATAATATATGGCTACAATCACTATCGGCAGTTCTGCACCGATAACATTGTTCAAGGGGACACTTGAAAGCAATTTCATCATCTGATTGTCTTGTGTTTTGTCTTGTGACAACATGCCAAGTTAGGCACTTTGGCGAAGTGCTGCCGCCACAAGTGAAAAAAAAATACAATCAATGCTTTTGCTGTGAATATAGTGCCGCTGGGCAACGCTGTAGCGCTAACTGCCAAGTTGCCAAACACATTGCGCATATCTCTCTCTCTCTCTCTCTCTCTCTCTCTCTCTCTCTCTCTAGATATATATATAATATGTGTGTGTTTCCAGAGAGATATAATAACCTAAGCAGTAAGTGTTACAGGCTTAACAGCTTATACACCGCAACATGGACAATATAACTGTAAAGAAGCTGCGGACAGGACCCGAGACGAAATATATCAATCTGCTTTGCACTGAGAGGGTGAGAGCAGTGCACAATTTTGCATGCCCGCAGCTTCGAGTCATCTCTCGTGAATGGTCTGTTTAGGCTGTGATGCTGTGATGACGTACTCAGCATTCGCCGGCTAGGTATGACTTTCATTTAGCGGCTGTGCATACCGCATCCACCGCTGCCTTGATCGATTTCGCAATACAATTAAATGCATCATCTGGTCATCTCGTTCCATTTGTTCGAGCAGGCAATGTTCTGCCGTCTTCATTGTTGTTGCTTTGTTCCTTGTAAAGTAAAAACAGCAACATGAATTGGCCATAAAATGCAGAGGAAACTCCAGCCTGTGGTTTCCTAGCCAATACCAGCTGTAGGGACGCCCCCGTCTTGGAGTGAAACTGCAGCACATTTGTAAAATAATGTGGGTGTGGGTCGCGCGCAAGTATAAAGGCAAACTGCATGCAGCATCACCCGCGCAAGTATTTACAGGCCTTAACACTGGACAGGATTTTACTCCAGAAAGCCTTGATAGTCTTGAGATTCCATAATTTCATTTACATTTCATTTCACCTTGCCTTGCAGAGATTCAAGAAACCATGAACCTGATATTGTAAATCGGCCTCAGAACATAACCGATCCTACGCCATGTATCAGAGTAACAGTGTTCTTTTTTTTTTGACGTGATTTACCAAAAAGCTCCAGTTATGTGTCATCCTTCCAATAAAACATATTCCACAAAGCTTTGTGGTTAGTCAATGTGCATTTTGGTAAATTCCAGTCTCATCTGTTTGTTAGTTCGCAAGTTAATCCGGTTACCATTGTGAGATTTTCTTTTTTTCACAGAAGGCTACCAACAATTTTGCCTTTGTCTGGATAATTTTGCGTGTTCGCCTGTACGTGGACAACACTAAACAATAAAATTTAAAAAAAAGTATGCCATAATCTGCTTTGTCCTTTTTTTTTTCAAGAAAATTGAGGGTTATGGGGTGATAACTTGAAGACCCATGAAAGACCTGACAAGCCCTCCTTCTGAGGTTCTCATAGTTTAACACTAATGAGTTATGATGCTTCCAGCCTCCCACATTGCAATTTATTTCATGGTGTAAATACCTTTGAAGGTGTCAAAAAGCACAAGAAAGCATATTCAGCCAGCAAATTCGTTGGAACTGCCACAGCTTGCCCTTTAATATTTCACGTTTGTTCTAATTCTGTGTCCTTTGTTGAGGCTTGCTGTGGAGTGCTAAAGTTCTATTCAAATGGTCCCACTGCAGTCTGTCAAAAGGATGGTCAAGTGGGATATGGGGTGAAGCCTCTGGCTACGGTCACAACTGTTTCAATAAAGGGAAAAGCACATATTGCAAGTTCTTGGTTATTCCTGGTTGAATTTATTGTTTGGACATGAATCACATCACTCTCAGCTGCAATGTGACATAGATGCAAGCTTAAACCCACCCATGGAAGGCATCCATATTTAAGGATATTGTTAATAACCTGGCGGCCCAGTAGTCCAGTGGTTAGCACGTCGACTTCACAGTGCAGAGATACCGGGTTCAATTCCAGCTCCGGCCTCCCTGTGTGGACTTTGCATGTTCTCCCCGGGTTGCGTGGGTTTTCTCCGGGTACTCCGGTTTCCTCCCACATTCCAAAAACATGCACGGTCGGCTGATTGGACACTCTATATTGTCCCTAGGTGTGAATGTGAGCGTGGATGGTTGTTTGTCTCTGTGTGCCCTGCGATTGGCTGGCTACCGATTCGGGTGTCCCCCGCCTACTGCCCGAAGACAGTTGGGATAGGCTCCAGCGCCCCCGGCGACCCTAGTGAGGATCAAGCGGTTCGGAAAATGAATGAATGAATGTTAATAACCAGAATTTGATTTTACTCAAAAGTGTGAGGCATCCAAAACCACTTTGTAGTCGACAGTGGTACCTTGACTTCAGAGTGCTCCAACTCATGAGTTGTTTGGGTTAAGAGCTGTCACTTTTATTTATTATTGTTACTTTTTTACTTTGTGATGTGAGCTTCCACTCTGGTGAAGTGATAAAAATAAGAGGGTTACAGTTGCAGATGCACTTGAAGCCATTGATCAAACAGTAAAAACATACAATTACAAAATGAGAGCACTCACCAAGAGCTACAGAAAGCCAAATCTCACATCCAGAAGCTCACGTGGAGACGATCATTCCTGAGTCGCATCACTACGCCCCGCTCATCTGTTGTTTTTGTGACATGGCTCGTCCCAATGTACGGTAATTACACTTTAGAAAAATAGTTTGTCTCTTTACATTGTCTTTCATTGTTTTTTTTTTTTTTTTTTAAACGGAAGAAAATAACCGTGGTGTTTTTTTGAAAGGGATGGAATGGACTGATGACTTTTCAATTCATCACAATGGGGAATGTTGATTTGAAATACTTATTCATTTCATTTGCAAGCTTGGTCACGGATCAAATTAAACTCATAAATCGAAGTACCGTTGTATCTGTGTGAGTGGAAATGCGTTTTATCTCATTGCAATAAATAGCACTTTAAAACAGCCAGCTCACGAAACAACGTTGGCTGCATTTGTATGCATCTTGAATGCATGTCGTCGGTTTCTACAACCGATACGTTAGATAAAGTGTAAGTGGAATGATATCGTTCCACATTGTTCAGAAAATTTATGAGGGAAACTAAACTTCATGTGTGACTTTGACTCAAATTATTTTTTGGTGTCCACATTGTACGGTGTCATTTCCATACAAAGACAGCTCACAAAACTGGCAGTTTTATGGTATTGGGTAAAATGAACTGGACAGGACAAGGTTGAAAACTAGATTTTGCTCCCAGGGACCACTGCTCGAGTCCCAGCTATAGGCAAAGGTCTAGTCAAGGTTTGTATATTTAATGCATGTCCAGCTGTAACGGAGAGTATTATTTGTACCTAAAACATGATGCTGATCACTGTGACCAACATGATGTTCACTTATACATTAAAAGGCCACTTCGGCTTTGATCTCATATTAACTACTGTATATGTAACTTGAAGTAAACCACTGTATTTTCAAACAAAAATACATAGAATATAAACTGAAGAAATAGCCACACTTCCTTGTTGTCGATGGGATTACCATAATGTAGCAAACTTTCCGTACTCATTAAATAATTGCTATGATTTTTTTTTTTCTTCATATTCCATAACAAGCTGTGACTTTACCCTTATGCTGCATACGTGTTGTGGAAAGTTGAATAAGTGCAAGTTGAAAAGAGAGCTAATTAACTTCTGAATTATACACTTCGTCACAGAGGGAAAACTTGGACAAGCATGCCATCTGCTCATTTTTGTGGAGGCTCAAACGTCTCAGCCAAGAAACAACAAGCAGGATTCAAGTTTACATTGTTGTTTCACGTGTGTGAGCAACGCAGCTCACCTTTGTTAGTGGGGTGAATTTCTTGCAAAAAAAACACCTCCATCAAAAGCGGGCTAATAAAGTCCTCAATACACTAAGTGTAGACTTAGATAAATGGAATCCCAATTTCCCTGTGTATTGGTGTTCAGCTCCCCACAGTGTATTGATGAAGCCTACTTAGTGACATTCGATAAAGGTAACCCTCTCAGCAAACCACACCGACTCATCAAGAGTAAATCCTGTTTACTTCACCCACGTGCAAGTTTTTGCGGACGCAAAGTATTATAGAATTAAAGTTGCGTGTGTAAGAACATTTTAGTCATTCAGAAGAGCACACACACACACACACTTCCACACAGACAGTTGGATTCGGCTAAATTCCGCTAATTACACCACACTCTCAGCTTTTACGCTTTTACTGTATAATTCACACTTTGATTAGGTGAATGAAAACGGGTACGGGTAGAAGGGATGTAAGAAAAGGATGTCATTCGATTAGCTCACATTTATCATGAGGGTTACTTTCCAGAAACCTCTGCCATTTAGCAGTCATAAATATATATTGTACTTTGTATTATTTATATAGAGTGTATTTTTAAAGCTGTGGAGTGTAGCCTTTCTTTTTTGTGAAAAGTAATTTTCACCCAAGCCACATCTAGAGGAGATGGCACAGTGCTGACTTAGCCTATTTGATTTATTTTTCAGTATTTTATCGCTTACATTTCGCATCACGCTTAGCCACATAACAACATCGCATCCCAGAAATGACATATCTTGCTTAGCAATGGCCAGCCCTTGTCTCCCATTCATAAAAAGCCAACAAGAAATAATAGTTTGCGCTTCTGTGGCAGAAAATAATCATATCTACCTCTCCCGAAGAACCCACCCTTTTTCCCTACCGGATGTCTTCCAAAACAGAATAGAATAGTTGTACAGTCAAACGGTGGGGAGGCGGGGTCTCGGCATAGCCTACGTCATGCCAAAGTGATGGCTCTGTAGTTCCAATGCTCTGTTGTTCCAACAGAATCTACGCACTGCAGCTTTAAAGCTTTATTTAGAATACTGTACTGTACTGTACTGTACAGAATACCCATATGAAATATGCATGCGCAGTGCAGGTATTATTTTTGTCGACTTGGAATCAAAATCTCACATTGTACACGACCTTTCACCTTGAATGATTGTTGCTTTCAGAGGCGGGGCCTGGCCTGTTGAGTGTGAATGGAGTCAGTGAATGAGTTGGCCATGTTTGCTCAGCATGGCGCTGGCTCTTAACTGGCTAACCTTTAGCCCATCTGTGCATTGAGTTATTCAGGGTAAGTTGTGGCCATCAGCAGCTCAGGCTGAATGTTTTGGTTTTCTTCGCATTTTGTTCAAAAAAAGAAATAGAAAGGGCACCTGTGTCTATCCCCGACCACATGTGACATCATTATTAACCATTTTCACTTGTGGGGCTAGGCAATATTAAATTAGCTAACGATGTTTATTATAGAAGTGCAATTTCGTAATCTAATTCTGCTTTACACAGTGCACCTCATCTTCTTTTATTTAGTGTGAAACGATCCTAAACTTTGACCATTCTCTCTCTTTTACTTTTCTACTGGCTTGCACGTATTGCTACGCAAGTCTGCAGCTACTGTCCATGTGGAAAAAATGATCCCCACAAAATACTGCAATTTTGAAAAAGCCACAATATTGAATTAGATGATTATTTAAAAATATGCAATACACTGCAATAAAAAAAAAAAATAATAACTGCAATATGGCAAGATACGACTGTACAACTGTTGGAACACAGCTCCCTAGAAAGAGAAATCCATTCCCACTCCAGGTAATTCTGACTGAAATCACATCCATTGGCTAAAGGCAAAACAAAACAAACTGGCTATATCTCATATGACTGTTTGGGCCTTTGGAAGAACGCTCCAATCTTCAAAATAGATTTGACATTAAATATGCATTATTTACTTATTTTTTGTTTGTTGAAATAGTTTTATTTAAGTGAACATGGATCAAAGTCACATCAACGTGACACGTGTTGACCGATTTAAAATGCTGCACACCCTTCCACAGACACACCAATTTGTCTTCTCAGAGAAGGTATTAAAAGAATATGATAAGACACATAGCTGCAAAGTGATAATTAGCATTCATTTAATACCTTATGTCAGGAGATTACATGTGCAGTGCATGGCATCCAAAGCATACTTTAATCACAGGGGATGTAATTGATTAAGTATATGAAACCGGCTAGCAGATGATGAGGATGATGCTCTAAATCCATGTTAAATCAACCCAGCCCCTTCCTAAACAACCAGGGATTAGTGGCCCAAAATTACCAACAGCTGTATTTGCTCATCTCTAACATCGTTCTTCTAACATCTACACAGGAGCTGCTTTTCAGCTGCTTTGACTGCACGGCTGGAATTCTCTCCTAACCAAAACTCATGTTTTCATTCCAGCCAACCTCATGTTTCTAATGTTTATGTGTGTATTTATTTTAAAGTATGTATTCTTAAGACATTATTCTAAATTCATTATGTGAATGGTGGGAAGTTGTACAACTGGTTAGCACATCTAACTCACAGTTCTGAGGTTGAGGGTTCAAATCTGTATGTAGTTGGCATGTTCTCCCTATACGTGCATGGGTTTTTTCCGGGTACTCCATTTCCCTCCCTCATCCCCCAAAAAACATGAATGTTAGGTCAGTTCAAAACTCAAACTTGTCCATAGGTGTGAACTTGAGTGTGACTTGTTGTTTGTTCATATGTGTCCTGTGAATGGATGGTGACCAGTCCGGGGTATAGCCTGCCTCTCGAATTAAGTTATCTGTGATATGCTGCAAACCTGTAAGCCTAAAAAATAGAGAATGGATGGATGGGTATGCAAGTCTAGGTTAACACTAAGTTTGCTTTTGTAGTATTATAGCAACATGAACAGTATTATCAGCAGATGATGTCGTAATGTCGATGTAGTGTATATCATCGCAAATGGCTGATCTAGGTGATTACCTGCTCCAAAGTGTCACATTTTATCATTATCCCATTGAGTGACAACTAGATCCCTAATGAGCGAGATGACCTTTCTTCAAGGTTGAGCACATCTTCACCAACGAAAGACTCCATGATGCAGAAGGAGCCATTCAGAGTACTCCCTTTGGCTGAGATAATAACTTCATCATAATTAGCTTTTAGTACTCAAGAGTGTTGAATTGTGGGTTGCAATGGGATCTGGGCTGATTTATTGCTTGATTTAATTATGTATCAAAATTCAATTAGACATGCTTTCAACCAAATTCAAAGTGATTTTTGTCAAGCTGTCCCTTGAAATCAGGCGCGGCTTGAAGGACATCGTTCCTAATGCAGCAAACTCAATAATTATCTATCACTAAAAAAACATTCATGTGCCCAAAAGCCGGAGCCTGAAAAGAAAAAAAAGGCCATGCCAGTTTTAGAGACATTCTTTTACCCCTGTACTTCTCACTTCATAACTCACGTGACTTCAAACAGCATCAAGAAGCAAGAAATCTTGATTCAGTGCTGATGTGCGGTGGGGTGAAGCTACTTTACTAAGCGAAGACAGATGACAAAATGTTCTTTGAGGCTGACTTCTGCTTCTGGCTTTCTTTACCCACATCCCTTGCTGCCTGCCCGCCCCATTCTGCTTTCGAACTATGCGAAGGGAAAAAAAAAAATGTGAAAAGAGGGTGTGAGCTGATTTGAATAAGTGTCGCACCAGCCACCGAGAGTTACATTGATCTTTACGACTATGCAAATTCCAAATGTCACAGTGAGTCTCCTGAGAAGCCAAAGAAGTGGTGGAATATTTCAGCTGGAGGTCTCTGACTGACTGAATTGTAAGCCTTTACAAGAGTGTCAATATACTCATTGTCAATTTTATGAGGTGGGCCCCAGCTTTCCTGTGGAGGGAAGTTTTTACTCTCAGGGTGACCTGGTTTTGAAATCGGTCAGCCACCTACCATGTACAATGAGGACACAAATGACAATACACATACAGCCACCCATCCAGTGTCTTTCCTCACGAGCATGATCGAGATATGATAATACATTACAAATAAGATGGAAACGGTGATGAATAATAAGATGGAATTCTCTTTGAAAAATGATTTTTAATCAATAAAAGTTCTTATTGGAACATATGGGACAGAAATCTAATCTCACTGGAACCCTTTTTCTGACAGAGTTGCTGTAAAAAAAGTCATTATGTGCCCCTTTTTCAATTATTACGTTCACATGGGAAACTTTTCAATTAAATTCCAAACAGGCGACAGAACAATCAGCCCAGACTGATTTAAATCCTGGTATATTTTTAGGGTTTTAAAAAAACGGTCTAAACCTCTTACTCATATGGAAGGAGGATTGTTTTGCTATTACATCCATGCATGCATCATTAAAACTATTATCCAACATACTAGTTGTAATCTTTTGGCATGTCCACTGTCTTTGTTGGTCACATTTGTCTGCAAAGTCCACATAAAGACTGACTTGAATGTAAGCTTCCATGTAATTATACCTTTTTTTATGAGTTGGACTGCTTGTGTCATTTTATTGGGGCACTCCGTGGATTGTATTTATTACATTTTTGATGCACACCTACACACTGACACACATGAACAAACACACACACATGCACCATGCGTGAAGGGCCGGAGTTTCAGCCCTGGAGTTTAATGGCTTCGACCACCCCACTTCAGTTCACAATGTTTTAATGGTGATGGATAAAAATGGGTATATTTTGCTGCCTAATTCATATTCTCCAAATGCAAGACTGATCTGAATACCACATTTAGATTATTACTTGTTTTGGTTGAGAAAGACACCAAAATATAATTTTAAAATGAACACTGCTTTGTTTTTAAAAGACATTCTCTCGCAACTGCAACTACATGAATAGAAATTAAATTAACAAGAACAATGATTTACAGAAAATGAATGTATTGAATAAATCACTGTTATAATTTTAAATACAGTATTCAAAAAATAATTATTTAGCACAAACAACAACAGTGTCGTTTGAACTGCTGGAAGACGAGTCAGTGATAGTTCATCTTTCACTGACTCTAACTTGAGGTTAGGCAGTCAAAAATACTGCATTTCTCCACTTGAATGTGATACACTTTTGCAAATTTTTTGTTCATCTAAGTCATTTCTCCAAGACTGTTAACAGAACTGTTCAGGGCGAAGCTTAAACAATGCTATGATCTTTAATAGTTTAGTCCCTGGCCTAGTTTAGTAGCAGGGCTCAGTAGCCATCCCTAGTCAAAAGAACAAATTAGACTGTCATCCATCAACAATCTATCACAAATCTCAAAACCAAAACACAGAAATGAAACAAGACACATGAAAATGATATTGAACAAGGAATAAAAATTCCACTATTTAAAACTGTATGTGACATGGGGCATTGAGACCCTTTGACCAACAGAGCGCCCGCCCTCAACGCCTCACCTCCCGCAATATACAGTCTAGCTCGGGAGAAAGAACAGAGAACTCGCCTTGTGCGTGCAGCGACACAGTGGTGGTAAAAAATGGATCAAACACAGAAACAATTCTCGCAGTATCCCAGTTTGCTCTGTGCAGATCTTCCTCAAATATTATGTTGCTGGAAAACATCATTGCATTTTTCCGGCAAAAGTTGAATAGAGTTGGAAGTGGGAGGAGGAAAGAGAAGCCCTCACCCGGGTGATTCCTTCAATGAAACAAACTTCTCATGACCAAACTAGTTTCCACCATCTGAGCACAAATCATATGAATATCATTGTCGAAGGCAAATGTGTGCTGCAGGAGGCCCACCAAATCTTGCTGTTTCCCTGGCCATAGCCAAGTGCATTAACATATGTTCTCACAGTGCATGGTGCTACGCTGCATCAGTAAATGCTTATTACAGCAAGATGCGCCCAGCACTCTTCCGCTGAATATCCATGAGTATTAAAACACATTCATATATAGGCCTGCTCAAAACAGTGGGGATGTGTCCCACATGACGGGGGGGGGCTCCTTAACATTTTAGTCTGAGGGCCTCTTTATCATATTGATATTCCTTCCCTCACACCAATGGCGGGTGGTAATAATGACAAATAAAGGCAAAATCGCCACTGCATCATCGACAGTGAGCATAATAAGGTCATCAGCTGTTAATGTGTTGTTTTGTGTTTTTTTCTTCTTCAATATTTATGCCTTTTTAGCATGCAGAGTCAAATTCTCTCACTATGGGTTACATCTCTAAAGACTGTGCCAGTGTGAAATATGCAAAGTTTTGAGGTGAGTTGAGCATGTTCCCGCCTGGCGAGGTTACACAAAGGGAATCATTTATAAATGGTTAATTCCTCTTCGAGTTCCATTTGCTTTTCATTGTCTGGCATTTAATTTTTCCCCAATGCCATTGGCAAGGCATTAGTAATCATGGAATTTGTGTCATGGGATGAAACTCAGCTCGACTCAATTCCCTCCTGTTGCACAATCTACCCAGATGTTGTGTGAAGTCGTTAGTCGATGACCGAGAAGAACACGACTGAAGTCTCCACTGACCAGAATGAGGATGTACAGTATGGATAAGTATGCCATTGAGATGCTGAAATTGTAATTGCGACAACTGAAGTTTGAAATGCAAACAAACTGCAGCTTTGGAAGTAATCACATTCCCTGTAATGACTGGCAAGAATGGCTGAGATGTCCTGTCCCCTTTAGTCCAGTCTCTTGCTTCACTTCATTTTATCACAGGCTCTTGTCCCTTTCCATCTTTCCTCCAAAATGCATTTCTAGTGATTATTTTTTTCCACCATCGCACAGCCCATCTAAACTGATAACATGCTCTAATACGGCAAACAGTTAAGCGTGCTTCAAATATCAAAGTGTGCAAAGTACAAATAAAGGAGAAAGTTAACAGCGCTTGTGAGATGGGCTGCAAATTCACAAGTCCACACAACAAGAAGTGCCAATAATATCCGCCTAAAAATATCACGGCTAAATCACTGTAAATAGTTCAAAAACGTTGAGCACGGCGCAAAATGAGTACGAAACAGTCAAAAAGCATCAGTGCAAAAGTTAGCGGAGCTTTTATAACAGGCTGTCAACTCACAGGCGCCTCTTGGACATCAAAATTCAAACTTTTTAGAGCATTCCGAAGCAACAGTGACTATTTTGATTGTCTGTTTAATTTCCTAAACTTTTCGATGTTTGGGTTTCTTTTCAAGCTGTTCATGAAAAGCAGCAAAATACCTGTTATATTAACATAAATCAGAAATAGGGTTTGATTTCCATCCTCAATCCAAGTGCTGCTTTTAACGAACAGACTTTTTTGTTCCATCACAACTCATTGAAAACAATTCTGTAGATATCCGGTTAACATATAGCAGTGCATTTTTTTTTTTAGGAATCGGGTATGATTGTATTTAAAGGTATGATTCTTAGTATCATTTGTTATTTTTTTTTAATGACCCTATGAATGCACAAAAAATGTCTTTTAAATTCGACACACGTCAGAGAAAAAGAGTATCCTTGACAAGCCTGGCAAATTTGAATGAATTTAAAAGAAAAAAGACAAATACATCAAATAAAGGTCCAAAATTAGCAGTAGGACAGTGTAATTGTGTCCATGGAAGGCAGTGGAAACATGGCCTGCTCGACCTTCACCTGCCAATCAAATACGTTTGTTCGTACTGAATGTGCTCAAGTTTCCGTAAACTGCTGCAGGCTGAAAAAAGGTGTGCCAGTGTGTTTAATAAACAGAAATGGAGCAGACATTGGGAAATCTCCCAAAATTCCCAATGGAGAACGTGGCTATATCGCAACAATTCACATCCTAAATTGTTCTCACTCTTTGCATGTTTTCAGCACTTATCGTCAAATATTTCAAGTGCTTGGAAACAAATGACACAAATGACTGTACAGGGTCTTTAAGATACAAGAGGTGTCAAGGCCTTACATTGGCGATTCTTGCACGAAGAACTGAAAAAAAAATTCACAGGAAGAGATAGAGGCCAAGATACATCACTGAGATGTGAAGCCTTTGAATAATACTTCATGAATAAATTGATTAAAAGAACCTCTTAAATAACTTACACCATGACTGTGAGTCTTCAGACAGTTATATTTAAACTTTAATCTGTGAATCAATAAATTAAACATTTTTGGACTCTCAATTTTTCTTTTTCTTTCGTTCTTTATTTTTCTTTGTTACCAAGGTTTTGTTTCAAGTGTTGTTTATTTGTTAGCAAAAACAAAACAAAAAAAAAGTGCAAAAATCCCTTGAGCATTTTCCTTCAAACATTTTGAAGGAATGGAGCTCAGACCAAGGAAGGACCCATGAAAATTTGGTTCATTTCCAAGTGGATGCCGCCGGAATCTTAATGTAATAAGCAGGAGCCTGGTGTCTATGGAGGTGTAAAATTTGGTGCTGATACAAATTAGGATTGCTCGTCCTTGGTGGAGATTCGCGCTCTACTGAGTGTCATTCTAGTTAATGTGTATTGACAGGAAAGATCTGGAGGGGGCCCAATTTATGTTAACTGCAAAACTGCAGATGTATTTTGAAAGGAATTTAGCTTGGGCTGGACCACCATGTCAACTAATGAACCCATGCTTGTTTTCTTAGCGTCATTAACTATGAGACTCGAACCTAAAGCTTTTCTCCAATGGCAAACAGTTGCTTGGTAGCAACTTTACCAGGGGAATTACTTGTCAAAGTGAGAAGTGGAAATTTAGGGGAAAACTTTTTTAATTGTGCTGAAATATCTTTTAACATTTTTATTGGTGTGTGTGTGTGTGTGTGTGTGTGTGTGTGTGTGTGTGTGTATACAGTATATATATATATATATATATATATATATATATATACATTTTATGAGCAACTGTTTTTAAACGTTAGGAGTACATTCTATAATATCCCAACTTCATTGTCCAGTCTTGTCAAAACATTCAACCAACATGATTAATTCTTTCACAGAATCCTGTCGTCATGATATATGTTAATGAGAAAACTGCACGGAAGGTTTTTGTTGTTGTTTTTTTTTTTTTTCTGTGCTGTTTCCAAGTGTCAAGTTACATTATGTCTCATGTGATGCATTAATTTGACGATGTGCTATTGATAACATCTGCTGCATGGCTTGTCAAATTGTTGTTTAGCAAACCATCAAAAAGACCTACATATATAATGGAACTAAATATTATCCAGAAGTGAGGATAAAATGCTGCTACATTTTCAATTTAACGTACCAGAGCAGTTGGACTGTGGATCTGGAGTGCACAATGACTTCCCATTAATAGGTTGGAAGTGTCAGGAGAGCCCAGTCTGGGCATGTGGATATGGCCTGTTGCACTGGGGTACATGCCCCCAGCCATCTGGGCTGATTTGACAAATGATTCTCCATCAAAGGCCTGCGCACTGATTTGTGTGGTAATTGATTGGAAGGGAGGTCTTCAAATCCCTGATAGGTTTAGGGGGATCTGGAGGGGAGATATTGTGTGGCATGTGCTAGGAATAGGCAGCCATCAGGAGCGAGGGAGAAAATACAGAGCAGGAGGTGTGGGGAAACTAGATTCTCAACTGTGCTTGAATCCTACTTTGAGAGATTTCGAATGGCATGCTGCAAGACACGTTGTTCTTTCTGTAAGTCAGAAATGATTTGGTGACATTACAAGTCGCGTGTTTGCTGTTTTTATTTCCCCGATGCACCTGCCACAATATCCAATTTGTTTGTTTCACCATGAAGATTGGATTTCACCACTCCAAAAGAAGAATTTGGTTGGTAATGAAATATCATTGATTGGGTGCATGTGGAGGTGTCGTCCAATATAGATATATGAGCATGGCAACTTGGCCGAGACGGAAGCACACATTAAATATTCCTTCATCACTTTCTCCTGAATCTTTTATGCCATTAGCCCTTGTTGTGGAAATTGTGGGAGAGGAATAACATCTGTCATGGGGGGTTGGCATTGTTCTATCTATTGAGGATGACGGCAACCTCAAAAGGGGATAATACTGGAATGAAAAGAAGATATGCTGAATGAATTTTCTCCACTTACTAATTGTAACAAACATATGGCGAATGGAAAGTTTCCGCCATTTTGCAACGGTGACTTTTTAAACCTACACCATACAGTACCTACAGTATGTTGCATGTCCTTTAGATACAGAAAGACACTGGAGCGGCCTGTTAATATGACAGTGAGAGTGGCTGACTGCCTTTATTACACGGCAGCCTGGTGGCACCGCAAACGTTTCCTCATTTGATCGAGACATGCGGTTGTTGGTAGTGACAGATGCCACGTAGCACTGCTCCCAGAGGCCATAAATGACCTTTCTGCTTGTCTTTTTGTACCCAGTGACAAACTTCATTTGTTTGACAATGACCACCAATAGCGCGTTTACGCCAGTTGTCTATCTCGACACCCTTACATTTATTGTCGTGGCCTATTCAAGACATGTTGGGTAGATACATGCGCATGCCAGAATACCAGCAATGCCTCACAAACCACGCCTCTGGAGCTTGATGCCTTTAATATAAACTTAATTGCTGCATGACGACGCTCTTGTTTGGATGCCAGGGGGATTTCCTTTTATTATGCAGAATGAATCATCATTAGGGTGTGCTTATTCAGTGGCCATTTCTAGACTTTAAAATGTTGCTGCACGCTGCTTTTTTGAAGCATTTGTATGGGTTGCACTCGAAGAGGTGGGGGTATGTACCAGGCTCATTACTCAACTTTGCTATTGTTGGATGATTTGTTACAAGGGAGGAGTTTATTTTGTGGGGCAAACGCACTGGTGAAAGGACATCTTGATGCACAGCTGTAATTTGTCTTCAATATTTCTGAGCTGGCATAAAATGAGTAGCAGTCAGGCCTCATACTATCTGAGGTGCTTGAACCCCACCCCCACCCCCAACCCTTACCCTCACCATCTGTCACCTAACTGGATTATACTGCAATACGGCACATGCGGATATGTACTGTATGCACTCATGTGTACCTGCATACAATAATTGCACATTAATTAGCTGCACAAGTTAACATAAAAACAACCACCATTTACTACTTGCATAAATCCCATTTGCTTTATTTTAGAAGTATCCAGCGTGACATGAGTGTGACACTGTTGTTTATATGCAGGAAAAAAAAATAATTAAAAATCTATGTACATGCATATTATTGTGCAGTACTTGTGGTTTAATGAGAGGCACTTCTTCATGCTGCAGCCTTGTGAAAAACTGACACAATTCTCTACCGCCTGAAGCCTGGTGTCAGAGTTATGATCTTAGCCTCACCCTTTATCCGGACTGCTGTACTGTAATGATGCTCTGAGGTGAGCCCACTCATCAATTATTCACAGAATCCTAGATTTTCACTCTTTATCTTCTTGCCAGTTTACCATTTAAGAAAACCAGCAGAGAAAATAAAAGGAGCAGGAGTGGGGAGAGAAAGCGAGAAAAAAAAATGAAGGCGGCAAGTTGCTTACTGAGAGAATGAGATAGTTGGCGGTGGGCAGACAATGCATTCAATGTGAGTATAATTGTAGTTTAGCGATGTGTGGTCCTTTGGGATTTTCACGATGCAGTATATGGCCTTTAGACTAAAGTCGCTATGGAAACCAAAGGACCCCAACGACCTGCGGTGCCCACCCACTCGGACAGCCGTTAATCATCTTCGCTCAGATCCTGGCACTGCAGAATTTGGCCAATGTGTCAAGAAGCAATTATATATACCCGATTTCTTCCCTGCCCTCTCCTATCCCCCACTCTCGCACTCTCTTAATATAATCATAGAGGAGCACGTTTAAAAGCCCTCTCCGTCATTACACTATCTTGAGTAGAGGGCGGAGGGGGGTGCAGACAATTCAGAGGATGACGAGATGCGCAGAAGGACAGAGAAAACCATTTTAAATGTGAATATTCTTTTTCATACGAATCATATCCAGTCATTTGTTCGCTCACTTAACGGGCCCCCGAGATGACTGACGTACTAAATTACCCCAGCTGGCCCATTGCGATGGCAGCGCATTTTGGGTCGGAGCAGATCACGAAGACTAATGGGAGCTGACGAGACGGAGGTTATGTTCTGCCACTAACAGCTAAAATGTACAGAACCATTACACCAAACCACTGTTTCCCCATACATGAGCAAATGGGTGCACAGAAAGAGGATGGAGTTCACGAAAAGGAATATCTCTAGACTGTCATCATGTCATCACACGATGAGATAGGATGAATGTAATATTGCACTGTATGCCTACAGTAATAACCTTGTGAAGAATTGCTCCATACTTGCGTGAAGGACATCTTGCCTTCTGATCACACCTTGATAGCCTCTTTGCGTGATTTCTCCATGACAAAAATGAAGGAAGTTTGTCCTATTTTATTCTTATTTTCTGTCCTCCCACATCTTCACTTGCCAACGTCATTATTTGACAGCGGGATGTACGTTAGCTCTACCGAAGAGGACATGGCTTTGACCAGTTGATGACAGGCTGCCGGACAGGTTCCCTCCATTGAGCTTTTATATTGAGGTCGTTCGCTTCTCGCCGTGCCACCACCGCCACTCATTCACCCGAAAAATGGACACACAGTCAATTATGACACATCAGCTGCTAAGTGAACTGAGATTGTGTGAATTTCACTGCATAACACATCATCACATTGGGGAATGGCTCAGAAGCAGAAGTGGAAAGTTACTTCAAAAGACTTGACGTCATTAGTGTGTGGTGAAGACTCGGACCCTGCATGAATTTGGATAATTAGCATTGAATAAATATCCACAAGTTGCTCCAGCCTGTCAAACTTGAAGCACATTGCAACATCAAGTTTATGAAGTACTTTACTGAAATAAATCCAACAATTTTCTAAGGCAAAAAGCCTTACCTCTGTCAAGTTAGTTTTATGTGTACAGAAAGCCTTTCGATATTTATATGTCATGTCTTTGTTTATCATAATTGCTTGTTATTGCAATACAAGTGTAGCCTATACTACTGGAAACAAATTCCTTGTGTGTTTAATATACTTGGCTAATAAAGGTAATGTTGATTTTGACTGCATCATACTGAGATATTTGGGTCAATGTTGAACATCCACTTGATCACCAAACATGGTTCAAAGCCTGATAGAGACTGAATGGTATTTTCTTAAATCTAAGTAAGGCGGAGCTTACCTTATGAGGACAAATGGGTGGTGGCGAGTGAAAAGACTTCTCTGGCGTTTGGATCGCATCCTACAAGAAAAACACATTATCAGGGGCATGTTTGATTGGAGGTCATCTCCTGTAACTCCTCTTTGACAGCAGTTGTATCTTATTTCCTCTTTGTAGGAACACTTTGGGAAATATTTTAGTGGGTTTCAGCAAGTGAATAAACAAACATGTGCCAGTTGACCACTAATCCAAGACCTACTACGGCTTTTGTTAAGACTCATATTAAATCTTCATCGTGCTCATATCTATCAGATGTCACGTGATGGTCTTGTTCTGCTTTCTAGTCCAAACCATTATTTCAGTCCCCCTACAAAGATTATAAATCCTTTGTAGGAAGATTTCCCAAAACATATGTCTCTTTGCTGGAACTCTTTTTTTTTTTTTAGGGTTAAATGACTATCACATTGTGAAGATACAAATACATTGCTTACATACAAGAAAACCCCATTAACAAGCAGACACGAGGTATGTCAACAAGCCAACAACAGATGGTCCCACTGCTTGTGATTATGCAAAGATCCACATTATTTGCATACTCACAATTCCATGGTGGAAAAAAAAAACAACACCCCCCCCAAAAAAAAAAAAAAAAAAAACGGAAACAGTCAAGTATCTTGAGCTGACCTTAGTGAGGGATAAAACGCACACATGTATGAGGAGAAAGCAGCAGGAAAGTGATAGCTGAGTGAAAGATCTACCAAGGAGCTGGGAGCCGTGTCATAGGCCCCGTTGTTTGCTAAGCAGGTGTTTTCAATTATACCCTCATATCCAAACATGCAGCTGGGGCACGTTTAATTGTGCCCCGTACGATATCACCAGGACAGATGTGACACTCAACTTTCGACTCTCAGCATTTATATTTAATTGTATGGAAGGAAATCACCTCACCGGCCAGCCTAACCAAATGAGGATTGAAAAAGGAAAAAAAAAAACAGCCAGGCTTTTACTGCAGCATAAACACCACATTCATGAAATATAAATGAATAAACGGGCCGAGCTGGGACAATGAATTTAGTCGACAAAATTTTCCCTGCAGATTGAGTTGGCTATGTAACCATGATACCATCTAATTGATGTGACAAATAAACATGAGTTGTTGTCTTGGGGGATACATGCAAGAAATGGTTGCTTTGTTTGAGTGCACACAAACACACATATGCATGCGTTCATCTAGACAGAGCAATTTCCACCAATGACCTTCATTCCAAGCCATATCTTACTGATCAAGTCGGGAGAGCAAAATCTTTTGCAGCAAGCCAAATGACTTTTCCCAGTGTCACAATCACCTGGACCACCCACCTGCGTACAAAACACTATGATCCTAATGTTCCAGCTCACAAAAGCTCTTTGCCAGCCGACATGAACATTACATGGGCACAAAAGAAGTCAGACTCGAGCTGCTAACCCTGCAGGGAGAAAATATTTTCCTTCTCATTAGCCTTGTCACCTTTCAATGAACTGCGAACGGGACAACATGACCACAAACAATGAACAAAGCTGAAAGTAACACTTTGTTGTAATCATTCCTTAAAAACAAAACAAAAACAAAAAGTATGGTGGCTTGCAATCACAAAAATGGTCATATCTTAAGACTATATCATCACGTTTGTGAGTGTTTGCGAAGGTAGCAAATGTTGCTTTCTCATCAAACGATCTCCAAACCCTCGCCAACAGTTGGAATGTTTTTTTTCTTGTTGCAAGGAAATTATGAACATGCCCAAAATTCCCTTGCAACAAGAAGAAACATGAAAACTGTTGGAGAACATTTGGTGAACCTTTCCGATCTTGAAACCTGATGAAAACGCAACATTTGCAACGTTCATGAACACTCCCAAACATTTGCCTCTCTGTGAGTTACAGGGTTTAAACGCAGATGCCGATCTGTACTAGCCCGAGTGGCTGAAAATGTAATTAGTCCTCACAAACTGAATGGTGATGCCTTCAGAATTGTTTTAAACCACTCACTGGAATACACTGATATAGTTTGCCCAAATATCGACACATCGCTTTCTGAACCTGTCTTTTGAAACAGATATAAACACTTACACATGTGGCATTAACTAACCTTAACTCCAACACATCTACTCACAACACCACAAAAAAAAAAGAAAAAAAAATAGTGGCGTCCAGTAATTTTGTTTACTTTAAAGTGCATGCTTTAAATCACATCGAATTTACCTTACACAGAGCTCCATGACATTTATTTAAAAATCTAAATTAAAGGTAAACAAAAGTGTGGGTATCCGACCGTCAACAGCCATTTTAATCTAAGACTGCAAATAAGACAGACGATAACGTATTTACGAGTAAAAATTAGTTCCGTAAATAGTCCTGATTCTCAGTCATTCAGTTCATACACAGCAAGGAGCCAAATGGAAACTTCAAACCAAGTGCTAATGACATCAACATCGTTTTATAAAACTAGCATATAGCGCCTTACTCTCTGTTTGCAACTCCCATTGAAATGCACTCACACTGGGCTTAAAGGAGCAATGTAGTTCAAGGATTATCAAATGCCCTTGATCATGTGATGTTTTTTTTCTTTTTTTCTAAATTGGTGGCACATAGCACTAAATCCGGGGTGAGAGGAGCTCTTGACAGTGCAGAATGTAACGAGTAGAGGCCTGTGCTATAGTGATGAAAGAGATGAGACTGAACAGTACTTTGCGCATCGGAGTAAAAAAAAACAAAAAGTGCCATGCAAATGAAATGTCTATTACACGTTTGTGTTATTCAATATCTGTATTGCTACTTATGCACATTATCCTTTCCATGAATGTAAATGTTTTTTTTCTTTCATGTTGACACTTGAGTCACCCGTTTTGAGAGAGCCTTATTATTTGGGTATTGGGATGCACAAAAATGTACTGAAGAATATTTGCCTTTGAAAAAAACAACAAACCATTGTATGTCCCAACTGATTTTCTCAACCACACTGCATTATATCCCCCTCGCCCACCCACCCACACACACACACACACACACACACACACACACACACACACACACACACACACACACACACACACACACACACACACACCCTGATGCTGTTCATTAGAAAACCCTGAGCCTGGGGCTATTTTGCAGGGTTTCAATCCCTGCATTATTATTTAGCTACTTGCATTGGACATGCAATCAAAGGGACACGCAATTTGTGCAACACTTGTCCTGCAAAGCAATGCCATTTCCATGAGGCCCAGTCTGAAATCGTATTATAATGAGCCAGGGGCTCTGTGGCGCAAACTGTCCCTCAAAAAAACTAGCCTTCATCCTCAGTGTATTATCACCCCCAATTAATGTCGTTGCCAAGACGAAAATGAGAGGTATCAAAACAATTATTTTGATATGGCTTCAAGCAGCACAAAATTCCAACGTGAATGGTAACGGAACCTTGGATCATTATAATGCCTGCTTACAGGCAGAAAAAGCCCATCAAAAATGACTGAATATCATTTTAATGGATAAAAACCAACAAGGCCTTCATACTGTCTACCTGACATGTTATTGATAGACCATGTCAGTCAAGCTAAAGAACACAAGGACAGCATACAGACAGGCTGACAAGACGTACGCTGACTGCCTTCCATCTTCCTTCCTGCCTCGTATGTTTATCTTGAATATGAGTGGAGTCAGGCACCGTGCATCTGCATACGCGACGATGGTGGTTCAGAAAACCAGTGCCTAAGTGAAGCTGCGCAGACAGCACAGACACTTTGAAACGTTGCCAGGGTGGGCCTAATTTGCAAAGCAGTATTGACAACAAAATACACCACCACTTCAAACCAAATTCTAGTGAAACCAACTGGCACGGCTGCTGAGTTTGTGAAGAGAAGGATTTTGAGTGGGTAACATCCAGTGTCTTGTCTCTTGTTCATAGACCTTGCGCTGCACCAGTTCGATGCGATGATTTTTTTGGCAGGGAAAGAGGGTCTAATTTACATGAGAGGGAGTTCTGGAGTCACATGGGAGCTTGCCTTTGACCAACATGCCAACAACCCTCTGGATAAACAATGCAATTACAACTTATATGGCTACTGAGTTTCAAACAAACTTTCTTAACACAATGTGAACACAAAAGTATGATAAACAGTTATTCTATTTGTGTGGAAATCCTGAGAGGGTATGGGCGCGCGCGCGTGTGTGTGTGTGTGTGTGTGTGTGTGTGTGTGTGTGTGTGTGTGTGTGTGTGTGTTGGGGGAGAGAAAAAGCAAAGCAGTGGAATCATAATTTGCTGACTTGAATCAGATGATCAGACGTCACTGGTAACAACCAGGGCCAGAATATTAATTTTCCTCAATGGACGATGTATTTCCGCACCGGTCGTGGCAGGGATGCAAATAACCAGGTTAGCTTAGCGCAAACTAAACAAATAGGACGACACAAACAGATGGTTTTAAAATTGGTCCAAAACAATAACTGGTTCAGAAAATGGATGGATGGTTGGAAGGCCAGCCTGGCCAATGTATGGCAAGAAATCCTGGAGATTGAGTAAATTATTTGAACATGGTGCAGTTGTATTGCAGTCAGCACAACGGTCCGTGTATGCGATCTTTTCAAAAACTCAACTCAACTCAACTGTATTCAAAGAGCACTTTAAAACAGCCACTGCTGTATACGAAGTGCTGTACATGGAGCAAATATCATATATACAACAATAAATTAATAAGGAAGACAGTAGAAAGCACAAAACAGTAAAACTAAGATCAAGTCTGAAAAAAGGAATACAGTATATTTGGCCACATAGCATAATTGCATAAAGTAATTTTTCAATATATTTCTAAGACAAGAATAACCACAATTTTTAGAACATGTATGATATTTTTTATTGGTATTGTAAAAAAAAAAAACAATGAAATGGGTGAAGAAGAAAGTGAAAGAAAAAGACTCATTCAAAAATACCAACATTTGTACCAAATGTTTTTTTTTCCCTTGTTTTTCATAATAATTGAAGTGTTATGTTGTCGACAATATGAATATGAACCTTGTAAAAGCACTTTGGACAAAATAAGGTGTTGATAAGTGCTGTATAAGTGCACTCAATTTACAATCAAATTTTATGTTTCCTTTTTTTGTGGGTGGGGGGATACAAATAGTAACCATATGAACTGATTCAAGATTCAGTGGTTAAACATTAAATGAACAGCGATCACCCTTTTGTACTAGAAGTCTAGGCAATAAAATATACAGTATTTGGGAGTTTGTTTTTTGACAATCTTTCTTAATGTATGTGCAATTTCGAGAATATGTTTCAAGTTTATGTGTGCTGGTTTGAGGAAAATTTGTTTTTTGCCTCACTATATGAGTAGGATTGTTTTCTTCATAAAAGGACTGATGCCTAATTCTTCAACATCACACACTTGCTAGAGGATCACCAGTCAGCGTGAACTGGAGATTTAGTTTGTCCTTTTTTTTTTCCTCTCTCTATTGGGTTTTTTTTTGTTTTTTTTAACCCAACATATTGAGGTCACCAGAAAAGAGACTACAAGCTGAAAATCTCTCCAATCCATACATGTTTCTGGGTGACTTTCCAAGATACTGTGCATGTTTTGGCTTTGTCTTGATGAACGAGTCTCGCTTTGTTTAAATGCCTTTGAGATACAACTTCGCCCACCTGACGGGAGACAAAGATGTAAACATCACCATATAATGTGGCATGTTCGTCACAAGCCGGAATGCATTTCTCTCTTCAAAGTATATTCTTGGCCCGGTCTCGTCACTCACTCCCTCGGACCAATTTGTCACTCTAAGCCTTGCCGCGCTGCTGCCAGTGCCTGGATGATAGCAGTGGGCCTCTCTGATCCAGGCAGTGACGAGGGAGCAGGCCAAGTGTTACGCGAGCCACCCTGAGACAAACGTCCGGCACTTATGCCGGCCGAACGCCTACATGGCAGTCGACAACTGGCACTGCAGACGCTTTCAATTCGACACACAAAGCGGCTCATCTACTGTCTTGGGGGTGTTTGTTTTGAGCGTGTGCATTGCGTGCATTGTAAAGTCTCTTTTCTCAGCCAGGTCAAGACTGTAATGAGGTCCCCTTGACAAAAATAAACCTACACAGAATACACAAAAGAGGATCTTCTGAATTTATGTGGAGTCAAATTGATGTCATTGAAGAAGGCCGAATGACATTGTTGGCAAATAGCATGGTGCTTCCCAGATTGGCAACTCATGGCGGTGCGGGTTGCTTTATTTGTGGAATTTTCAATATTGTTCCTTTTTATTTACTTTTGATTTTTTGTTTTTAAAATTGTGTTAGCTTTCATTCGTTTTCAGAGCAGGATTGTTATATTAAAAAACAAAACAAAAAAAAACCATTGTAATTTTGTTTTCCTTATAACTCCTTTGTTTTAGGTTTTGTTTTTATTTTAGTTTGTTTTAAAAAATGGTTGTAATTCACGTGTGTAGAATGAAAAACATCAAGGTAAGTCGTGTGCAGTAAAAGCTCAACAAAGAAAGTATTTTTTTTAAAAAATCAAAAAGAAACCGTCCACAAATCAAATACGGCTACTGTGGAACAGTTCACAGACTTTCAAATACAATACGTGTAGTGCATAATAGTGCTACAGAGCCTCTGCTGCCATGGATTGTTTTGACAAGTGCAATATTGCAGTGGATTAACAAGAATAGGATTCAATACCATGTGGCTTCATAATCTGAAATATGTCAAGGAAGTTTAATATTGTTTTTGTAAGCAGTGTTGCACATTTTTATAAGGGAGGTTTGTTCGGGAATTGCGTATAAGGCGAGGCATTTCCCTAAAGGTAAAGACAAATTATATTCTATTGTACTATATCTATCTATCTATCTATCTATCTATCTATCTATCTATCTATCTATATATATATATATATATATATATATATATATATATATATATAACTTGCCGCGCTGCTGCCAGTGCCTGGATGATAGCAGTGGGCCTCTCTGATCCAGGCAGTGACGAGGGAGCAGGCCAAGTGTTACGCGAGCCACCCTGAGACAAACGTCCGGCACTTATGCCGGCCGAACGCCTACATGGCAGTCGACAACTGGCACTGCAGACGCTTTCAATTCGACACACAAAGCGGCTCATCTACTGTCTTGGGGGTGTTTGTTTTGAGCGTGTGCATTGCGTGCATTGTAAAGTCTCTTTTCTCAGCCAGGTCAAGACTGTAATGAGGTCCCCTTGACAAAAATAAACCTACACAGAATACACAAAAGAGGATCTTCTGAATTTATGTGGAGTCAAATTGATGTCATTGAAGAAGGCCGAATGACATTGTTGGCAAATAGCATGGTGCTTCCCAGATTGGCAACTCATGGCGGTGCGGGTTGCTTTATTTGTGGAATTTTCAATATTGTTCCTTTTTATTTACTTTTGATTTTTTGTTTTTAAAATTGTGTTAGCTTTCATTCGTTTTCAGAGCAGGATTGTTATATTAAAAAACAAAACAAAAAAAAACCATTGTAATTTTGTTTTCCTTATAACTCCTTTGTTTTAGGTTTTGTTTTTATTTTAGTTTGTTTTAAAAAATGGTTGTAATTCACGTGTGTAGAATGAAAAACATCAAGGTAAGTCGTGTGCAGTAAAAGCTCAACAAAGAAAGTATTTTTTTTAAAAAATCAAAAAGAAACCGTCCACAAATCAAATACGGCTACTGTGGAACAGTTCACAGACTTTCAAATACAATACGTGTAGTGCATAATAGTGCTACTAAAGTTCTCAACTCTGAGGTCTTAAAGCTTCAAGATTGGATGGTCTTGCTTTGCATCCCTTGTTTGCCAAGCTGCCAACTTCTAAAGTGGATTTGTGGCACTGCATAACCCCCTTGCCCATTTGCTTTTATCGTTGAGTCATAGTCACATTGGATGGATGGTAGACATACAAGGAGACAGACAGAGAGAGGGAGGAAGTGAGGGACGGAGGGAGAGAGAAAGAGAGAGAGAGAGAGAGAGAGAGAGAGAGAGATCAATCCATCGAAGGAGCACAAGGCAACAAAAGGGATCACATCATTTTTCAAGTAATACCCTCATTCACAATGCTTGGATGCTATTTTACTGTTTTGCTTATTAGCAACAGTGTCGACCTCACAGTGCAGAGGTCTTGGGTTCAATCCCCGCTTCGGCCTCCCTGTGTGGAGTTTGCATGTTCTCTCCGGGCCTGCGTGGGTTTCCTCCGGGTACTCCGGTTTCCTCCCACGTTCCAAAAACATGCATGGCAGGCTGATTGAACACTCTAAATTGTCCCTAGGTGTGAGTGTGAGTGCGGATAGTTGTTCGTCTCTGTGTGCCCTGCGATTGGCTGGCAACTAGTTCAGGGTGTCCCCCACCTACTGCCCGAAGACAGCTGGGATAGGCTCCAGCACCCCCCGCGACTCATGTGAGGATAAAGCGGATCAGAAAATGAATGAATGAATGCTTATTAGCAACAGTCACCCACTTTACTGCTGCTGTTCTCACTCTGATTGGGTGAACAGGGCGTTAGGTACATTTAAAATGACATTAGATTCATGTTGTTGTTGAGTGTTTCATATGGTCAGGGCAAACGTTATTTGGACAAATTATGTTCAGCATGACCAAACTGTCTGCACTTCAGGATATTCCTGTCGTATCTTCCTGTGACTTGTGTTGAAGTAACACTTAAGGGAAGTTGGTAAATACATGCTAATCAGCTCGTGTTTCACAACTTACAGAGAAGCTGTTCTGTTTTGATGAGCTGTGTACTCTCCCTGTAGAGGTGCTCAAATTCCACCTTCCAGACAACTTTGTTTTTCGCCTCTGCCTTTTGCAACCATGTTTAGGATTAAAATTGTGCGTGTGATTAATGCAATTCTACATCGATTGATAAGTGTGCAAGGACCGGCCCCAACCACGCTGCACCCAACAATCAAACCTGTTAAAATTGACCGCTTTGATTGCCCAAAACACAGAGGGCTTGATTTACCGGTACCAAGATGCTAAAGTGCAGGTGCTAAATTGTGGTTTAGTGCTAACAGATTGCATATGCCATCGGTGTGTGTGTGTGTGTGTGTGTGTGTGTGTGTGTGTGTGTGTTGCACATTATTTAAGATCGCAATCTTTTACTAAGATCCCAAAAAGAATGTTCTAACTTGTGTTCACTCACTCACAACCGGTGTCCAAGTGGTTGATAGATCCTGCTGTTTTTAAAAGAGGGTGTGGCGCTTTCGGGGGTGTGGTACATTTTTGCCATGGAATATTGGAGAGAGCACCACACACATTAAATGAGCTCAACTTAAATGAACTGAACTCAACTTTTTTTCACCCCATGATTGTGTTGGCGCCTGCCAACACAAAGCAAATCAAGCCCGAGTGGCTCGTTGAATGCTGAAACCAAGCCTTTGTTTTCTACCCAGCTCACCAAGCAGCAAGAGCATTTTTTCCTGCCCAAGTGTAAATCAGGGCTTGATTGGAAACAAATATGGAAAGGTCCAATCAGTTTCTCTTGTATGGGCCTGGTTAACATGTGTGACTGCTCCTTGAACACTGATGGCAGAGACTTCAACGATTAAGGACAGAGCACAATCAAACCAGCTGTGCTTCAGCCTCCCCATGGCCCTGCTTGTGCCAGCCATGTGTTTTACACCAAGAGCAAGCAGGGAGGCATCCACCAAACCCCTCAGTCTGGGGAATCTAAGCCGCACATGAACTTGACAAGTAGGCAGAATGGGGTTTCAGTCATAAATGTGTTTCCCGAGGGATAGAGAGAGAGAGAGAGAGAGAGAGAGAGAGAGAGCAAGCAAGCTGCTTGTCATGCATAGATAATATTATTGGTTGTGTTTTTATTTATTAATTTATTTTGGGGGGCAAGCAGGAGTTGTCAGTTGATGAGGCACAATGTAAAATGAAGAGGGCAGCGTGGATGCCAGTGCCCATCACAAGCACAACAATGCCCTTAGGCCAGGCTGGGGACATACACCCATGTTTAATACGACCATTCTCGGACCCACCAATCCTCAATGCCCTGAAAACACACACACACACACACACACACACACACACACACACACACACACACACACACACACACACACACATATATATATATATATATATCACCCTTTCGATTAATTGTTCACTTTTTGCCAAAATGCTGCTGATTGTAGTTGGGTTCACTGAGACCATACAGTGCTTGTATCTCGATTCTGTGCTCATATGTCAAAGCAAAAACTGACAAACGTGACAAACGATGGCTGATATCATGAAAAAAGGCACTTATATCTCAAGGCACCACTGTACATAGCAATTTTTAATAGTGTGATTTTGTTGAACTTGTCTGCTTTTATACACCAGAATGGAATTTCCACTGAATTTCCCCAATGTGTGATAGTGATAAAGGCTGATCGGACAGTATTACATTAAAAGCTGTTATAACCCATGCATTTTTTTCCTTACTTTATCAAAAGGGAAATACATCCTGTATCTTAAACTTTTTTATTCTCTAAAACAATCCCAACATCTCTTTAATTTAGAAATAAATATGCTTTTTGTAGCCTACATACTCAATATACACAGAGTATATGGCATGCACAAATGGCTTTAGGCATGAAAAAAACTAATTACTGAAGTAATTTCTTTCTTGAAGACTTGATGAATAAGTTGTCATCAAGTCTCCAAAGTCTGCCTTGTCAATCTCTGCATACACTAATAACATAAAATCTCTGTTGTGCTGAGAATGAGTGGAATGACAAGAACATTTTGGGAAATTATAGTTCACGGACATCCACATCTTTCAAAGCACCATGCTGTACATGCCAAAACAGTGGTAGGCTGTCAACCAAAAGTGCGTTCAAGGCCTTGTAAACAAGTAATAGAACTGTCATTGGTGAAGGCAGAGGTTGTGACCATGGTATGGCTGGGATATTTGATTCTCACCCAACATTAGCAGCATCTTTGGGAAAGGCTTTATAGATCAGAACAAAGGAGCGGTAAGGCTTTATCAGAGCCAACACAGTGAAACACACGATGGGATCAGAACCCAAAGGTCAGTTGCGGCTGTGAGCTGTCATGTTGTCTGCTCTGTTTACTCTGTGCTGGTGCCATTGGACACGTAACACACATCTTATCTTGAATATAAACTCACTAGACAGTTCATTAGGTACAACTGCACAATGTAATGAAATTCGATTCAAGGATCACTTTTGAATCATCCTGTAAAGGAGGGCTTATCTATATTCAAGATGTCTTTCTTACATCATGGTTACCTAATTGAAACAAACAATAATAGAATTTCTCAGTAAGATGCAGCGATGTACAGCCTTCTACTATATAAATATGCATTTCAGCCACACAAAAAAGAAAAAAAAAATGGATCAAGTCATGTTACAAGAATAACGTTGCAATAATATAATCACAAAAATACCCTTTGCATTAAGTTGAGGAAGGTTGAACATTTAAGTAAGTCTCAAACATATACATGAACACATTCACTGTTGTGGATGTTGACGGTGTACTCATCAACTGGAATGGCCTGCCACCATCAGATATATTTGTCATGTACGTTTTTACAATGGGTAGGAGTGGAAGGTCTCTTCCAGCTTGCCTGTTCAATTCATGCTAGTAAACTATTGTGATGATTGACAGAGCCTTCTAGTTAATTAATCAGGCCCCCTTAACATACATTATTAAATGACAATTCAAGTGACTTCTACCGCCAAAGTCAACCCAAGAGTTGCTTAATTTTTTTCTAGACTTGATGTCAATATTAGCAGACAATACCACAACGATGTGACTTCTACTGGGTTCCACTCATCGGTTAAGACAAATCCCTAATCCCTCACAAGACAATAATAACAATAATCATGTAATCCTTATTCCCTGATGGAACTATTTTCCGAGAAAGATTTCTTTGGGGGTTCCAGCAGAGGTTCTATTCGATGGAAGGAGCCAAAGGGAGTTATTTAAAGACAAGGCAATTAAAATAAGACACAGTGGCCAATTCTCCCCTCCGTGCTAATCATCTCTGATACAGATGTCGCAGTATTGTTTCGTATTGTGTTGTATCGATTGTCTATCATTGTACACTGTTGACACACTTATTTCCATTTCTTGAAAAAAAAAAAGTATGAACACCTGTTGTTAGAGAAGCATGCCATTTTAACCAACGTGATATACAAGCTGGAAATGTGAGGAGAGTGTAGGGCCGCAACAGATGCTGCTGACTGGAGAATAAACTCGGCACACATGAAAGAGGATGAAGGTCGTCTTTATTCCCGGACTTCAGAAAAGCCTGCCAGACCCACACACGCATTCACAAACAATATTCAAAACACCACAAACAACAATGAGTCTGCACACATTGAATCATGGCTGAACATTGACAACCGTTCATGGCCATAATTAATCATGAATAATCCACTAACAGAATGTTCACGACTCATCTCGCTGTCAGCATGCGGGCTCTTCCATTGTTATGCAAATCGAATTGTGATTAAAAACACATATGATGCATGCACGGCTTCTGTGAGTTCTTTCATTTGAAAACATCGCTGTGTTTCTTTTGTTTTACTGTGTTGTTTGTCTTCTTATAAAAGCCAGCATGTCTATAGAGTTTCTCGCAGGATGAGGTGGTTCAAAACCTCTCTTTTCCCTGTTCAGGGGTAATGCTCCCCACTACCTCCTACCTGTTTGAGATGGCAAAAGTAAAGCAGCACAGTTTCCAAAAATTCTGCCCCTGAAACATATTTTGTCAAATGATTCTCCTTTCTTATCCTCTTTTCCTCTCCTCACCTTGGACTCTGACATTCTCCCACCTCTCATTACCTAGCCTTCTTCATAGACCTCAGTGGACGTGCAGACTCCTCTCACTTTTCTCTATCCACCTACCGAGGGCACAATTTATCTTTTGCTCCTTTTTTTTTGCACCATCTCCATCTGTCAGTTATACATCCATTCCCCATCCCCTCTCTCAACCAATCATTGACCATTTTCCCTCCCTGGCCCGTTCTACACCCGCCACTCCATCCCGCTGGTTTGTGTGCCACACCGGTGCTCCTCTGGCTGTGCTGCAACTTGATCTGCTTCTGCATTCACTTTCTGCGCCCACGTCAAGTGAGTGACGCAAAGCTTGGAGAGGGAAGCTGGGGTTCTCCCTTGCTGCTGCACGCGCTTGGACGTCTTTCTTAACCGAGAGGGGATGACTTCACCCTTGTTGAAGTGAAAGGTCGATATGGAAGGTTTGCTGCAGAAGTGAGGAGGGGGTCTCAGTTGGGGGCCTCGGACTGGTGCACTGGAGTGCTAATTACGGCTCTTCGGGCACTGTTCTGTGGGGCACCATCGCCACGGCTGTAGAGCTCATTTACACAGGCTAGCTAAAGCAGATCAGAGACACAGTATGCGAAAAAAGGAGGGCCGCCCAAATTACGGTTAATCAGAAGCACCTGTAGACAGCCAGAGCCTCCCTCCCCATTACTTTCCGTAACGCACCCACCTTTCCCCAAAGCACACACTACTCCTCGCTGCTGTAATTATTGCAATTGCCTCACTTGACTTTCATTCCAAGGCATAGAACTGCGCAGCTTGCCTTCTAATGAGACACCCAAAGCTATGATCTGGAGGTGTTATTTATTATCTGATTATTCATTCTGCACAGCACGTATAATGTCAATTATTTAGATTTGCACGTTAGCAGGGCATGTGTTGCAGAGCTCTCCCCAACTGCGCTTATCGACATTCACCTCTCATCGCCTCATCACGGCGGATAGAGCGTTAATTAGGTTTGAGCTTGATGTACACACAACTAAAGGGACGTGATTCGAATCAAACGGTGTTTAAATATGAAATGACACGTATGCATTAAACTTTAAACAACTTGAGTTCGTTTGGGCAACAAGACTAAGTCCGCTTCGATGTGATGGCAAATAGAGGTATATAGTAGGGATTAATAAAGAGACCAATGTGATGTAAATGGGAGAGACCCACCAAGGTATCAAAGAGTGACGTCGCACCTCAACATTTACAGTTGGACAAGCCTTTTTGGATTCAAGGTGAGACATTTTTCAACAAACAAGAACAAGTCACATTGCTTCAACCTTTGCGGATTCTTGAACACATTTTCTCTTTCTATTTTGAATTGCTTTCTTTATGGTTGGAAAAATAAGGATCCCTTCATAAAGTTATTGTCGCGGGTATTATAAATGTAAACACCACCAAGGGCTTGTAATTGGATCACACAAACACAATCTGGGGAAAAAAACAACAACATTACGCTCATCAAAATATAAAGAGTTCTGTCACTAAACATAGAACGTGGCCTCATTATTTCAGCTTGATGAGCTGCCACACCTGACAGAAACATGACACATGGCAAAAACAAAAGATCTGTGCTCCTTGCCTGAGCAACTCATTCCCTCGCGCCCACTGAGAAGATGTACAGCAGTTTGCACTGGGAAGGGGGAAAAAAAAAATCAAGTTCAAAGTCATTGTCTCTTTTACAAAGTGGCGAAACATTTGACAAAAGATCCACATTCATACGTTTTATCTTGAATCTTGGTTGATGAAATGGAAGTGCTGCGCATTTTGTTATGTTTGCGGTGGCAAGGTGAAAGGTGAGTGTGAGAAACAAAAAGCAGGCAGGAAATGGGTGGGTGGAGGAGGGGGTTCGAGTCTTTCAACATACTTTCTGTCATGGTCGAAAATCAAATTCCTCTAAGTTTTATGAAACACACTGCCACACGCTTAGATTTGTACTTCTTTATTGTGTTTGTAGTTATGAAAATCAGAACACGGGCAAGCTAAGGGTTTATGACAGAGTTTGTACAACTACATTGTCATAGATTTCCGCTGTTTACAAGATGATGGATTACGATCATCAGTGCAGGGCCTCTAATCTAATCTGGAACACTGCTCATCAAAACGGCTCTCATAGGAGGTGCGCTGATCTGGGATCACAAAAGATGTCCTTGTTTTTTCTCCATTTTTAGACTGATCTAAAGCTAAAAGTGATGTTAGATCAGCAATGTCACTTTGAAAATAATAGTGCTGATCTATTTTGCGCTCTGATGTTGAAAACAACACATCTCCACATGGTATCAACATGACTTTTAAGACTGTGAAAACACAAATAGACGGAGAGACAAATAGATGACAAATAATGTGTGCTCCCAACGATTGCACACAAAACATACAAGGTATAACTGGACCATCCAAATATGCGACCAAAATCGAATGCAAATAATTGTCATAAACGTGAAAAAAAATCAAGATTCGGGTAAACCCACACACACACACACACACACACACACACACACACACACACACACACACACACACACACACACACACACACACACACGAGTGACAATCGGGATGTTTCTGCACTTAACAGGCTGCAAACGTGCATCCCTGCCGCCGCGTCAGGTCTCAACTACTAAAGCAGTCAGTGATTTCCTTTTCACAAATTAAGAATCTCGTTTATTTTCCTATTTCGTTCATCTTAGGGCAAGTATGGCTGTTGCTAATCATGACATCCGTGTGCGCGCTCCTGCGGATGCGTGTGTGCGTTTGTATATGCATGAACGTGCGGTAACAGGTTGATCGCGGGAGTTTGGTTGTTTCCGAAATGTTTGGTCAAAAAAGTTTGGGCACCCCTGAATTAGAGTAATCAATTAACCTTCTGTGCATTTTCTTGGAATGTGGGAGGAAACCCGCGCAGGCACGGGGAGAACATGCAAACTCCATAGAGAAAGGCCAGAGCCGGGAATCGAACTCTGCAACTCTGCCCTGTGAGGTGCTACCCACCGTGCCGCCAGTTGGGAACCAAACAACAAAAAAGTGAAAAAAAATCATAATAAAGAAACACCTGGTTTTCTTATCGGAAAATAATATCAAGTGCCATCATTAATATTTTGTTGAGCCACTAAGTAGCGAGATTGTCAAAGAAAAAGCTACATTTCTCCATTGGCTGAGAATGCAAAGACGAAAGAGCTGAGAAGAAAGGAGAGATAGAACACTTGAGAGCCTGCTGCCAAGGAGCCCAATTCATTGACTCCATGAACTCATGTGCATCCAATTCATTTTTTAGCAACAGGCACAAATAAAACTCAAAAAAAAAAAGAAAAAAAGAGAGAAAAACCATACTATAAACTGGTGGTAGGCTGAATTTAGCTTGGTATCCACAAGTAATTTTTCTTGTGAAAAATCACGTGATGTACTGTAACCTGGCGACACCATTCTCTAGCAATTTGTCATTTGGAATCAGAGCCAAATTAGATTCAGCACGGCACAAAACCAGTTGCAGAATCCCACACCCTGCACGATGCAAGTGAACTTGGGGTTTGTCGATGATTAGACCGTATAATGTACTACAGCCAAGAATAAAATATTTCATAAGCCTAACATTTAAACGGATATATACAGTATGTACATTGCAGTCATAAATAATATAATGACTGCAATCTTTTTTGGCTTTGGATAAAAGTCTACTATGAGGCCATTTTTGGCTGTCCTGCTCCCTGCTCACATATAATGACACACTTGAGCTGCTAAGCCTGTCCTTTTGAATAGACCATCGCCACAGCAAATGGCACCGCAATGTTAACTGCGTAGTCCAAAGTGTATTTCTTCTCTATGGCCTGCAAGTGCATTTGTTTTCATTAGGTGGGATTGGTCAGCAGTCTGGACCTTCGCGTTCAGTAATGGAGCCTGCGATTGCCGGCCTATTATAGACTCCAAGTGAAATAAATGATATATTGATCTTAAATATTCCACACTCTTGACTCTCTGTGTGCAGCCGCTAACTGAAAGTCTTGTTAACATGTCTTCTTTAGGGACTATCCAGTGGACTATTTCAGCACTTCCCTCGCTGGAGTGAACTTGACAATTGTGCAGTTAATGTGCTAAACTTGACACTGTTTTCCAAATCTCATTGAAATAAATAAAAGATCCCTCATTCAATGCCAAGGCACAAAATTCCCCCTTTGAGATAATTACAAACAAGCCTATGCAAGCCATTTTTTATATATAGAGTACCAATGACTGAATCATTTTTTTCCATTTATTATTCCTTCCGGGGGTGTGCCCATCAACATTCTTCGAAGAACCACACCGGAGTTGCAATGGAGCTCTCCATACGATGTGATGAAAAAGAACAGTCAGCAAGTGAGACGTGCAAGTTTTGACCACTCTGACTTCTGGATTAAAGAGACTCTACCACTGGCTGGTTGTCCACAGTGTTGTTGTGGGGATGCTGGCAGAGATCTTAGGAACGGGTGGGCTGGGACGAGCGATTCAGAGAGGCTTGGGGAGGAAGTGGGGGAAGCACATTTTTAATTTGGGTCATCTCCCAGTCTGCATGGGGCCGAATGATGAAGCCTCCTCTGCAGATTATCTGAAAACACATATGTTGTACTGGGTACCCACCTGAATTAATTGCCCTAATTATTCCTGATAGGAGGGGGAGCAGGGGTGGGGAAACATTTTGTAAAATAGTCCTTTATGCGGCGTGTTTTTCTGACTAAGACCATAACACAGTCTCAAAGGATCGAGGCTGTCTGTCACAACGACAGGTCAAGCTTTAATTGCTTTAAAAGGCGAAAACAAGCGCATGCTTCGTGCCGAAGACTCAAATGGGATTTGCCAAACGGATGGGATTGTTGGGGGAGTCACTACGGGTGCAAGTGGGCACACGAGCATGTACACACGAAACTTGACAGCGGTTGAAAAAAGGAAGACTAATGCCATGACAACAGCGACAAAGATAAGATTAAAAATATATTTAAATATGGAACCATTCCAATATTAGTGGACACAAACAGAAATGACTGTTTCAAAATTAAGGTGTTTGTATTCACCCGATATCGCGTTCTAGCAACTTTTTTGGTCATTGCAGCAGTAAATGCATACTACGGAGATCGGAATTTCCTACACACCAATTCCGTGCGTCACATGTGGCTTAATTATTCGTTTTGAAGACAGTGCAAGTGGTTAGGAGAAAACAACACATTTTATTGACAAACTAGACCAGTTATAATTTCATTTGCTTTGGTTTTGATGTAAAGTGCCGTCCATTCACAACTCAAGCTCAAAAACACGGGCTAATTTCTGCAGGTGTTATACTCCACTTGATTCATCTCACTTCATGTGTAACTGGTTATGTTAATAAGATTTCAACTCAATTTATTCAAGTGCTGATCAATGGCGTGCAATCTCGGCACCTCATGCATTATGTATTTTAATGGAACTCACTTGCTTTATAGCTGTACAGCTAAAGGTTAACAGTCCCAATAGGTGAGACTCCCTGAAGATTAATCTGAACTTCAAACATTTGCCCCCCCCCCACCCCCCCCGATCTCCACCACTCTCCATAAGGCAAAGGTGCACAACAAAAGAGAAGGTTGTTTTATCATCACCACTCCTTATGGGTCATTGGAAGAAAGAAAGCAATTTATTAGCTTCAAGTCTTTTCTAATATTAATATGACCAGAAATGCCAGCAGACATTTTTACTCAGTGAAGAAAGTGATGCAGAGAAGGGATAAAATGGAAGTTGGAAGGAAAGTAAGTGAGGGCAAGGGAAGGGTGCAGGCACATCAGGGGGTGGAGGATAATGTGGAGGAGGGTGAAAGCAAAATGAGGGAAGGGAGTGTGACTGCAAATGGGCATAAAATCACAGAGCATGGAGAGATACCGCACCGTCTTCATGAAGACATTGAAAATGAAAGTCATCTCAGCGGTGGGATCTTAAGCCTCTTCTCCATTCCTCTCTGCAGTTTAATATGGAAAACATTCAGTCGTCTCTGAGGACCATCGTCTCTTGCTGCTGCCACTCCCTGCACAATAAAAGTGGAATGCCTTGCCCAAGATGAGAGTCCCATGTAAGTAGGTGAGGACTGAGGTAAAAAAAAAAAAAAAAAAAAGAAGACCCTCCAGTCCAGACTAAATCTCTAAGTGGAAACAGAGAAGGCTGGAGAAATATCCTGTGAGGGTCACTTCACAGTTTTCACTTTATTGTTTTCTCACTCATCAAGAAGTGCCCCTGGCAATTGGTGAACGGCATTGGACTGTCTGCGAGATGCAGCTTTTCTATGACTATGAGAGGTGCACATTCTAAAGTCCCATTTTGTGTCTGCTTAGTAAAGCTGTGGGATAGATGGCTGGAAATATCCTACTGTAATTTATGATTGTTCAGGAGCAACCAAATGGTGACAGGATGCAGATGCGATGGGTCTTTTTGGGGGTTTTGAATGGAATAATGCCAAAGAAAGACCTGCAGCTGGCCTGCCTTAGTATGGATTGCATCACTGGGACATTTATTTTACACTAGCTATACAAGCAGCCACAAATCAACTGGGCTGTGAGGTAATGAGAAGGAATCTGATTTTGTGCAATCAAAATTTGGCTGCATTAGCCATCATGATTATTCTGTCATTGTTTGAATTTCACACGGATGAAAGTGGATTAATGGCGAGATGTACGATTGCTTAGGGAATAAGGGTATTTGGGCTGGTGAGTGGAGAGCTTAAAGCTGTCAGAAAATCACTTAGTCGACAAAAGATTTCACTCTGACACATGACGAATAACCTGGAAAGGAGCAGTTGCATTCAACACAGCCTGAACTGGGGCCAGACATTTTAACTGGCGCCATCAGTCCTACAGGCAATGCAATTACATGTCACTAATATCTCCCGATGCTCTTCAAACTGCAAATGCACTTTTGCTAAATAGCGTGCCCTGTAATAACTAGTGACAGCACTCAAGGAGACTGGAATTAAAAAAAAAAAAAAGATTTTGCCAGTGATTGGTTCAAAAAGGTTCCGAATTCTCTTCCTGCAGAATTTATGAAGTGAAAACAGCTGTCTGCGGTTATAATGGTTTGCCGTTTCACGCCTCGGAACTCCTCACCTTAGGTTCATAAAAATCAAAAACATGTTTTAAAAACATCTTAAAACTACCTCTCTCTTGGTTAGAGTTCTACCAATGGGTGATACTCATCGGATTTACAAAGAGAGCAAGAGTACACTGTCTGTAGCAGTTGGTGCAGTTCGGGCTCATTTCCATCCGAATGTGGAGTTTTGTGGGGAATTTGTTTTCCTTTTTTTTCATACTTTATTAAAAATGAGCTTGTAATGTTCTCTTTAGTCGCGCCCATAGTTGGAATGCCAACCGCCTACTGGGTCTTCTGAGTTATCTCGGGGGAAGCAAGTCTTGCGATCATGCGACAGTCAAAACTGCCCATGAGAGATGAATACAGCCACCTTGCAGAAAAATAAGCGTACGTGCACGCTTGCAGTGGTTCACATCAAGAAAACGCCGCGGGGCGACGCACAATAGCAGCGCATCGTTAGAAGTTCATCGAGTCGCCTTAATCTGAAGCGAAATCTCTTCACTTGATGGATTAGCTGGAATATCAAAGAATACAATGCAACATACAGTAACTAAGCGGGGCTGATCAGGAGCTGCGATAGTGACAATTTATCCATAGAGGCAAGCGATAGAGAGACACACACGGGGGAATGAGCTCTCGCTCCCTCTATCCCCCCTCAAGGCAACATCAGGGTAAATCTTCGAAGGGATTATCCCAGCAACACAATGTTCTCTGTTATGCACATCGTACGCCTGTTTAAGCACAATTGACAATTTAGTTATTTTTATTGTGCATGGATGAAAGTCTGACAACGGATTGTCTTGCTATTCTCTTTGGGATTGCAAAATAGGCTGGCTATGTGTTATGTTCTTTCGTCGTAAACGCACAGGAAAATCTGAGATTACACAGAGGACTGAGTCAGTCTGCGAATGCCAAAAGTGGAGTGTTTCAATACTGTACCCATTTTTACAGACCGTGCCTGCAAGTAAAGACACATCAGCTGCTTCTTGCTTCAAAAAAAATGGGCCTGGAGCCAGCGGGAGTAAGACAATACCCGTGCAGTGTGAGATGCTTTGCTTTCCAAACTTTAGTTCGCCTGCCAGCGCAATTGAGGCTCCAATCGGTCTTAAGTGAGCCACACATGGGATCTGTGTGGGAAACGGCCTGCTTTTCATTCAAGGTAAACCGATAGCTTCACATATTGGTAAAAAGAGTATCTTCGTCCAAAATCCTGAGCCCATCTTTTGACTGGCAGGCCATTATTCAATAGTTTATTAATTTTCACACGTTTGTGTTTTGTGCCAAATCCCCAGCTTGTATGAAGAGACACAGTTTTGGAGCAATTAAATGAGTCACTCTTTGTTTTACTGATGGCAAGCCCTCCTTATAGCCTCATTTTCCAATCTCTTCCTCCTGCTGTTTCTCCTCAAGACATCGCTTAAAATGTATTTTCATCATAGCGGCGTACGCCTTTGTTTTAACTCTGCTTGCCCCTAAAATCGTGAAAGCGACTTTGACACTTGACGTTCTAAGAAAAAAAGAGGCAAGGGAAAAAAAAAAGTCCTTTGGTAACACAATTCATCAGATAAAAGAAAACAATCTTCACGTTGCTGAGGAATGTGTGTGGTGACTCGCAGCGTGTTTGATGCTTTGTTCTGAAAGTAGTCAAGGACGGTTCCTTTGAGAAGGATTTCAGCCCACAATGCTAAGGGTGGTTGTGGGTTTCCATTTCTGTATATACTTCACCTGATTATTCTTCTCCATAAGCTTGAGAGGCATCGTTGCAATTTAGTCTTGTTTGGCTTGTTACAAATCCTGGTAGAATCTTATCTTGCATACCCATATTCTATTTATTTGTTATCTGATATTGCCATGAGTATACAAGTCACTGTGACAATTTGTCATCTTTTATTACCTGTTCTGTGAAGCACTTGCGTTGCTTTTTAAAAGTGCGAAAGGTGCTCTATAAGCTTGATTGATTTGGTCGTCACACAAGTTCGATTACTACTTTCTTTGAGAATGGCTTCTGTGAGAAAACTTCAGAGAAAAAGAAAGACTACTAAGAAGCCCCATGTCATTCGCTTGCTTCGGGGAGGATGCAATCACGGTCACTTTTGATATTGCACTACAAATACTTCGCAGTGTGACACAGTGCACACCACTGAAAACTACAACAATAAGAATACATATTTTGTAAAATGTAGAACCTCTCTGGTAGCCATCAAAACTTAACGTGATTAGGTTTGCAAAGGGTGATACTGATGCCGCTCAGGTATCGGATCTTATGATGCTCGAGTGTACTTCTTGTAGAGGCTGATCGCTGTACGTGTACATGAAGTGAAAGCGTGGTTTGGCACTCTACGGAATGACCACGGGGTGATCAACCATATATCACCAACCAGTCAGTGTCACATGACGAAAGCCTATGTTGACAGAAAATGCACGCGCTTATAAGATCAGTACATCAACCGCACATCAAGAGGAGCAGACCGCATGGCTTACATTTACACAGAGTCATTCAAATGACCTCTAAAGTGTTATCTTCACAAGCCAAATGTGGTCGCATTACGCCTCCCTCCCCCTTTTCAGCCCCCGTACAAGTCTTTTCTGAAGATGCCAGGAAATATCGCAAAGATCCAGTCTCACTGTCTCAGCAGATTCACATTTTCAAGGTTGAAGCTTAGAATATGCGCCAATAAATTAGATCTGTTACAACCAAATATACTGATGGTTAAATCGTCCTCACTAAAGGTATAACAGGACACCTTTAAATTCTGCAATCTGGATTCTGGCTTTTAGTGCACCCTTTAAAAGAGTCTTCTGCTAAGCGCTTTCTCCTTCACCGACCTGCATTCTCAGTAGTGACGCCATTTGAAGAACAGCAAATGGCAAATGCCTGAGAATCATGTTGAGCAGTCATCTTAGCTGTCAGATTTGTCTTAATAATAGAAGAATCATTTCCTCTGAGATTGTGTCATCTGACCAGCACCATACAGGTAGTGACCAAAAGATAACTGTATACCATGCATATATAGTGTATAAAGTGTTTCGAAAAAGGGCCATCATTATCGGATGTGTTTCGAATGAATTCTTCTATTGATTCTTCCATCGATTAACCGGATTATTTTTTATTTTGCATTAAAGTGAATTGATTACTGTTTGATATACATCAACCAATTAGTGTTCTTTATTTGATATTGTTTAGTGATAAAAACAACAAGGGGTACACAAACATTTTGGCGTCGTTCTCGAATAAGCACCAGAGGATGGGGTGCTCATTTTTTCCAAACGCACCAACCTCATGGATGAACTTAAAGACTTTCAGCACATCTTGGAAAAGTTTATCGTTAATATGTGTGGAGATGTCATTTTAATATAACTGAAGATACTTTTTAAACATTTCCTAATTACAACACTATCATACTGGGGCTACACAATAGCAACTTATGAAAACAATACAATTTGCTGTTTTATAACACAAAAAAAAATCATATTTAACACAATTCAATTGCATGTCCTGTTTGAAAAATCGATTGCCCCACCTCTAACTTGCAGCGTAGTATTAGCTAACTTACTCACACAGTTCTCTCTGTGTTGACTCGATTTTTTTTCCACCAAGGAGTTCTTTTGCATAGGGACATATTTTGACGCACCATTGAAGACATGGTACAGCAACACGGAAATAACCATCACTTCCTGCGAGGCATTTGGTCACGTCTCCTGTTATGGCAGCAGTTAACGGGATGACAGCCTGTTCAAGTCAGCCGTCACGGCGGTTGTTCATAGGATACAATGCAAAGTGCTGCGAGAGTCAGCTTCAAAATAAAAGTAAAACAAGTCACACTGGCCATGGATATCGTTGGCTTACTTGGTGACTAATTTTGAAAGTGCTACATTCAAGCGTTACAAAATGGTACACATCATTCATTAGGCAGACTATTACTCTAACAATAGCGGTTATATGAAATTCCATAAATTCATCAGACAGACGGACAACCAGGCAATTTCTTTCTGTCTGTGTCTAAAAAAAGAAGTTCCCAAAAGACTCTCCTATTAAAAAGCAAGCAGCATACTTCATTATTTAATTCCTCATCGAACCAGAGGAAAAAGTGCAGTTTTTTTCTTTTTAATTTAAGCACCGCGACTCTGGCGGGAAGTCGTGTACTGATCCCCAGCAGAATAGCAAGACACAAAACACACCAAAGCTCCACTCGGTGCGTGCCACCCTCCAGAGATCAGCGTGCTCTCATGTTATCCCTGCATCCCGCGAGCATCAAGGCCTGCACTCATCTGGCCGATGAAACATCAACCTTATCAGTTGCTGCAATAAATAATTTAGCACAATACAAAATGCGATACTACTTGAGATCAATCCTAGATTCTGTGTTGCATCATAGCTTATGAGGGCCTCAGTTTTTGTTCCCTTGATGTTCTTTTCCCCTTATGTGTGGTGCATGGTTAAAACACTGTGATTATTTGCATATTCTGTCTGAAACTCTGTAAAAATTCTTCACACATTCCACTGCGATGGCACCAAGGCTTTGGGCTGCATTACTGTGCAGTTCTACTGATACTTGCCATTGAATTATTTGTGACCTCAGTGGCTCTCTCGATGTGCAGTCTGCACTCATAGTGAGTGCATAGCAATATTGGACACAGAGGTAGCAGCAAGCTGCGCTGCGCATCGATTTCGCTCTGTCACGTTGTTGTCTGGTGTCAAGAAATGCATCGAAAAAACATAGTTTTTAGTGCACACCTTAGATTGTTTTTTCACCGCTGACAGCAGTGTATGGCAAGATTTTATTTTCCTGATTAGTCACATTCTAAGCACCTGATGTCATCAAGAAAGAACAGGTTGTTTTCTTCCACCTCCCCAAAGTCAATAGAAACCTAAAAAAAAAAAGTGTATTTAATCATCGTGACACTTTCTCCAGAGCAGGTAATGAATGGCCAGTGTTTGCATTGAGGAAGGAACCCACAAAAGATTCCCAGAGGATTTGCAGACATCGGTCGATGTGAGTCACCAGGGGGGTCAAACAAATGTGATGTGTCTGGGTGACCTTAATCACTTCCAGGTTCATCCAGGCTCCGATTTCACTTGTGTGCCTTATTTGAGGTCAGTGCCTCAAAGTCAAAGTAGGGCAGAGTCATTATCTGAGGGAGCACCACACAATCATCCACACAATACAATAAGGTCGGCACAATTCACTGAAGTGCTGCCCATTACCTTTGGGCTTCAACACATGTGGTCCCCATCAGAAGCAGAGCTGATGTATGTGTGAGTTGCGTGAGTAACATATGTGGGGCATTTGTCTCTAATACCACAGCAATTTTCTTGGATATTTGGCTGTGTTTCATTTGCAAAAGAAAAAAAAATCGGTGTATAACCGGTGTATGCTCACATATAAAAAAAATCAACCAGAAACAAGGTGATCATGAGCAGAGGGTATGCACGGATTGCTTGAAAAACGTATCTTATTTGGAGATTTTGAACTGATTGAAAAGTTAGCACTTCTGATTAGTATGACACAAGTGTGTAATTGATCAGATGGTATGCTGCCTTTCAATTAGATAAATGTTTTTGCGCCATCACTATGGTTACCTTGGATGACCCATTGTAGTTGCCAATCATGTCAGTGGACTAACCGAGTTACCTCATATGAGCATGTTGTGTTCCTGTTGGCATTGGTGCTTGTTTTTCACTTGCTGCACGGTCACGTAATCATAAAACAACACTGGGCAAAAGCAGATTTTAATCAGCAATGACTTTGATTCCCTGGACGGATTTTTGATGCTGATTTCAAAAATGTCTTCAGTTTTGTTGAGTCTACTATATCAGGTTTTTGAGATACTTTCATTTCTTGTTTTTGAGTTTGACCTATGAAAGCTTGCACAGTATAAACTTCACCTAGGATTGTAATTTATAGATATGATATCGAAAAAAAAAATCCCCCAGTTGCTTAACCCAAACCTTAATTTAAAAAAATATGACAAAATATATTATTATATTCCACCCAGTGTTACCCAGTATTATTATAATTGTTTCATGTGATGATGATGATGGTGGTTGTTGTTGTTGTCATTGTTTTTGGTGGTGGTGTTGTTGCTGCTGTTAGGAAAACCGATGTGGACAGAAAAATCAAGGACAGATTCCGATACATGGCAAAAAAAAATATGAAGAAAAATGTAGTTGCATCCATGTAAAAAAAAAAAATATATATATATATATATATATATATATATATATAAAAAGATGTGTGTGTGTCATTTCTCAACATAGAATATAATGCTAGAATGCAGATTTTGCCACATCCCAAGCAATTGTTATGCTGATTTCCGTGTTACAGCGAATATATTTGCATTGCTTTGTGGAAATGTGTAATTTTATGTTGCTACTCATGGGTACAAGCTGAAAGGTTGTCGTTACTATATTTATCCCTATATTCTTGGCCAGCCACCAGGGATACAGAAACGGTGGAGCAAGTCTACTCAAAGTGTTGTTTATTTATTTATTTTTCCATTATAATGTTTTTGCTGATGTGTTTTTGATGAACTACAGTGTTGTAAAACATTTGGATTTATTTAAAAAAAAAAAAACAGTAGAGAGTAGTCCATGAACACTGACAAAATGCTGCTGTTGATTGACAGTTAAACGGTATTCAGTGTTTAACATCTCTAAAAGTATCCATCCATCCATTATCCGATCCGCTTGTCCTCATGAGGGTTGTGGACGAGTTGGAGACTGTCCCAGCCGTCTTCGGGCAGCAGTACACCCTGAACTGGTTTCCACCCAATAAACAACCATTTGCACTCACAATCAGACCGAGGGACAATTTTGAGCATTCAATCAACCAACCATGCATTTTTTTGGAATGTGGGAGGAAATCGGAGCATGCGGAGAAAACTCACATAACCCCACACAGGAAGGTCGGAATCGAAATTGATACTCAATATGATTTTAGTCAAATGCATCTGAGAATGGAGAGTTTCCCCCCTCCCCCGTATACGTCTGTATTCAGTCAGTGGAAATTTTAGGGGATCGGCATATAACTCCATAATATTTTTTTTTTTTTTTTTAAATGAGCTATTTAAGTCAACAACATACGGCATGCATTACATGACATAAAGTTGGGCAAAAATATGAATAGTAATCACTTTCTTGAGGTTTAAAATTGCCAGCATTAAATTCACACCAAGGATTAAAAGCCTTCGCCAAAATTGAGGGTTACCCGTAAATTACACTTCACACCTATAGTTTAAGGCCACTCTGGACACCCCCCCCCCAAAAAAAAGGTTCATTTTTGACTTTTTTTTCCTAAACCTGATAGTACAAGTATATGTCCATGTCTATACTAGGCACACACAATTATTCTTAACTGCTGCATTTACGAAGAAAAAAAAAGGCATTCACGTGTTGAGCTCTGTGGCACATGCAACCAACCATCTAACTTCACCATGACCAAATCAGCAGCCATACACCACAGGCTTCTTCAACAAAAGATGTCAAAATAACACATCGTTATCTGTGTGACTGATCTCGGGAATGAGCCTCAGCTCTTTTTGAAGGCGGCACGCACATAAATTCCTAATGACCATCGATGGCTATTGCACACATTATTGGAGAAGACTGTTGAAAGTCTCCATGTGTCTGCTATCCTTTTGGGCACAGATGAACAATATTTTACACGACTACCCACCATAATGTAAAAACAGTCTATCACACCACTGAATGCACCATAAAAAAGTGGAGGTGTTTCCAGATAGCGAAAGTGATCCAGTCAAAACCTTGTTATGCGTTGAAATGAAGGCCCTTACATCGGTACACATAAAGGTCCAATAGAGAGTAGAGTCAAGCAATAATACAGTTTTGTGCTTTACCGAATAGTTTCTGCTGATGACTCTATGGATGATTACTCACAGATATAATATTTGTCAATTGGAGCTGCATTCATCTCCTGCAAGCAGACAAGAAGCAGTTCTTTGGAATGACTGCGGGTGTGGAGGTGTAAACTGGAGCCACAGTCACGGCTCCCATACAAATGCTTAAGGTGTATCTAGGTGTTCACATTTTCCCTCAAATACCTGTTTCTTTTTTTTCCATCCACCCTTCACTTTGAGCCTCTTTGCTTTCCCCCCTGATTGAAGCCACTACACAAAGCGAAATCAGCAGGTTATTGTGCGCGTGTGGATTAACTCTGCACAGTGGATAGCACTTGGGGCCTCAGCCTGTTTCGTGTGTGTGTGTGTGTGTGTGTGTGTGCGTGTGTGTGCGAGTGTGTGTGTGTGTGTGTGTGTGTGTGTGTGTGTGTGTGTGTGTGTGTGTGTGTGTGTGTGTGTGTGTCTGCGCGCGCCCCAGACTGAGCCTGACAGCTATATGCAAGAGTGTGCCATTGCAAAGGGGAGTAAAATGCACAGGATGCTTCGCTCCCCACACCGCATTCCACCCATGCCGTGCAGAAGCTCTAATTGGGTAATGAGCTAGTCTCATTAGGTGTTGTTGCAGGTGTGTTTGTGGATAAGAAGCAGTCATGCTCATAATCTTATCAACATTGTGACACCTTTAGTGCTTTCTAAGATACACAATGCCTACACGAAGCTATTTTATGAAACATATACAACATGCAAGTACAACAGCACACCACATGATCCTGTTCCAAGACAATTTAGCAACATAAACTGATAAAACTATATAGTACAAGTACTGTCCTTGGAAATGTTTTGCTAATCAAGTGTCAGGAGAATATATCTCTATGACAAATCAATAATGACGACCAGTCCAGGGCGTGCCACACCTCTACAAAGTTAGATGGCATAGGTTACAGCTGACCTGGGACAGGATTGAACTCAGGGTGAATTCATAGTTTAAAGCAGATTTAGACCAGCATGCATTCACAGGACTCTGTTCCATGACAATATGGCAATACTGTAGTGGTCAGAATCAGCTTCAAACTGTGTCAGCACAAAGTGACAGTGAATATCTGTTCAGTGTTCTCGCATTCCATACAAAGATATAAGTAGGGTCTAAAACAGAACGTTCTGACGGACAGTTTTGCTGGCAAATGTAGTTACGTGTTGAAACCATGACATTGTAAAATGTGTTTTTGCTGGATGTTTGCATAAACTCGACTGACAAACGCCAAGAAATGTCTCTGCTGCTAGCAATGATTACAATGCATTTGATTTATTTCATAACACTTGTGATGGATTGACTGAATAATTTTATGGACAGAGCTAGTAGACCAGAAATCCCAGAATTTAAAAAAACAAACAAACAAAAACAGGTTTGCTATTACATGCACATATTGGTCTCCTGCTCCTTTGTTACTCACTGGTCAATTGAGTGTTTAAGTGGTGTAGTCTTTTGACCCAAAATCAACGGTTCATAATGCAGATTCAAACACGTTCCTGTGTGTATTTGTTCTCTAATTTGCATTGCTATGACATCCTTTTAGTGTCATAACAGCATGGTGTAATTTGAAAATGTTTTCTTCAAAACAAAACATGAGTGGATGTTCTTTTCTCAGTTCATTTGAGCTCAACCGAAAGTGTGTCGGCTGGGAGGAGAAATGGAACTGCAGCGTGTGTCTCTCTCTCTCTCTCTCTCTCTCTCTCTCTCTCTCTCTCTCTCTCTGTCTCTCTCTCTCTCTCTCTCTCTCTCTTTCTTTCTCTCTCTTTCTCCCTCTCTGTCTATCTGTCTCTGATACTCTCTCTCTCTCTCTCTCTCTCTCTCTCTGGGGGTGAAAAAAAGAATGGCTTGATGAATAAAATAAATAATATAATAACTACAATAAATAGTCTTTTGAACAAATTGATTCAAAATTAGTCAGTGCACTCAAAAGAACTAGCGTGCCCATTACTAGGTCATAAAGCATTTAGCAAAGTGCTTCATTGTAAAAGATCAACTTGTAATGAGTTAATGAGCTGTTTGTGAGTTATCAATACACTCAAATGTAAGTTCAAGTGTAACATTAAAATAGTCAGCTAAGCCAGATGTGTAAAACTGATTTTTTTTTTGAGTACTGACCTCTCAATTCATCAACCAAATGTTTCAGCTGATGATCTAGTCTGTGATTACAAATTATTTGTTGATACTACAATCGACCAGCCTGACTAATGTGCCAGTAATAATGTGATGTATGCATCATAGGCTATTAAAAAGTGTTTTTAAAATGAATTGTTTGTGACAAAAAGTCAAAGCTAACGAGTGGAAGACCCTCACTACACGGATGGTTGAGAGCCTTCTTTTGGTGGCATTAAAAGTATGTTTGAAACTTCCAGAAACAATTCATTAAATGACTACACTACAATGCTAACAACAAAGCTGTGTGCTAATCTTAGCTTTGTGTGTGCACCTGTGCCAAAAACTCAAAGAAACGTCCTCTTTACACTCCACAGCTGAAGTCTATCTAGGAATCTCTTAACCGAGTAAGATTCACGCTTGATGTGTGTGTTAGAGGTAAGGTCGGGCCGCCCGAGCCCGAGCCCGACCCGAAATTCGGGTCGGGTCGGGCCTTAAAATGTCAATCATTGCTTCGGGTTCGGGTTGGGTCGGTCTTTTCTCTCGCTTACTTTTTTTTTTAGTTTCGAGGCCGTGAATAGTTTTGGCCAACAAAGCGCCGCACTAGATTCTTAAGGACGTACTGCTGCGGTGGTTTACGGCCCAATTTTCAACCCGTCAAAATGACGGACGGCCTTAAATTTTCCCCGCCCTCTCTCAAAAAAAATCCGTCAATGATAGAAAATTGTCGGTTAATGTAACCTCTTCAGAAACAGAAATATAAAAGATGTAAATGTTTATACAGTCTTGTTTAACTTATATTTCGTTCCAAAAGACAGGCTTTGTGATCAGAAATCACCCCTCCTCCTCCTGAGTCCTCACAAATAAAATATGAAATGTCAGGTTTGCTTCGGACTCGGGCCTGCAAATCAAGCGAAGTGATCGGGCTCGGGCTGGGTCGGGCTGAAATACCCTCGGGCCGGTTCGGGTCGGGCTCGATTTGTTAGGACCGATCTTAGCTCTAGTGCGTGTGTGGCCTTAATTTGAACAGTGTATGACCAGTTTAATTGAAATTCGGTTAGGAGAGCGGACTAAGTTTTGCATATGTTTGCATATGTTGTGTTTTCAATACTTTTGACCTTGGAGCACTGTTATTTGGTATTAATTCATTACACTTATAGTTCTTTTTGTTTTTAGAAAACAATAACATGCCCTAAATTAAACAAAAATAACAAAACAGTCCAGTTGCCTTGTTCCAAATTTGCTGATGACCATGACCTGGATTGCTAAGAATCGACAAAGACAAAAAGAAAACACCCTGGTTGATTTTGTGACAGTTAGTTAAAAATGACCCAGGTAATATGCTATTAGACGGAAAGATTGTAAGGTGCCGTATGATTGATATTCTGGTTAGGCTGAGCACCACTAAAGTTGAAATCCTAGATTCAGAGCCATTATTTTAAGAGTAGGAGAACACAGAAGATCAAATTATATGTTAAAAATTCATAAAGAAGAGCGACGATTTCTGTCGTACAGTGACAACACATTTCCTTTCTTCTTTTATTTTAATACTGAACCAGAGAAGCGAAGAGACATATGGGGGTCACTCACAGTTTGATGTGTATGTGGTGTTATTTTGTCTTCTTTTCTCTGTTCGACAAAATGTGGTTTTGAGTGTTAGTAATTCTGGAGATAACACTTTTGGGCTGGGGAAATTGGAAAGAGGCCTGTTTGAAATGCAGTGATTAATGTGGTGTCTGGATAATTTTACGAGTTTCTGCAATGGTTCTAATCAGGAATTAAGTGTCGGCATCTACTTTAAATCACCTTCTTTGTGCATTTGTGGGAGGTTACTGTCAGGATAGAAAAAGGCAATTGTCTGCGCTCTTCCGATTATCCCCTGCAAAAGCCTATAATCTGGCTGAAAGTACTTAAAGAGTCAAGCAGCAAAATAAACAACATTGATTATCATCCCACTGTTCTTTTCCCCCCCGTGTTGTAGACCATACAGACAAGCCCGGGAGTGGGGAAGGGGTTAAGGTCACTTCAGTGCCATCTGATTGGGCAAATGTTAAGACAGGATAAATTCCCCCTGAATCCTCTGTCCAAACCAGATTATCGGCTATTCTAAGGAGGCGGGCATCTTATCATCTCCCAATCTCTTTTACAAAAGCAAATCAGGAATTCTGTTCAAGGATTACCGGGATTACCAAGGAAACACACATGGTCTTCCTTGGACAATGTCTTAAGATCAGTCTGTCTACCTTTAGCATCCAACCATGACAATATATTTGCTGCTGTTTTACTCTCAACAGTAAACAAATAATGTACTGTTTGTTTTTTTTTTCCAAAAATAATCAACACTATTACATTAAACTGACATGGTCCAAAAGATGAGTTTCATTCACCTCAAAAATTGTCAGGGGAATTTTGATTCACAGTGGTGATTTAAAGTGACAACCTGTGCCTTCTTTTAGTCCATGGCCAAAAAGTTTTTACACTTTTACTTCTCTGTCAATTACATACGGAGTGTCATTCAACGTGGTTTTCTTGACATGAAGCAGCGGTCTCATTCTTTTCTTTGTTATTGACAAAGCCTGGGTTGCATCAACAAGGTCTGACTTTAAAACGAGATGAAATCATGTTTTAATTTGAAATTTGGTTGCACCAAAGTTGATTTTTTACTCTTAAGTCAAATTTTAATTTCATTCTGTTGCATCAGACCTTTAAACCTTAGTTTAAAAGGTGATCGAGAATTAATGTTAAACTGACAGTTGAGATGGTTTCACTTTAACAATGGCTGCATTTTTGAGGTGTGTAGAGCAAAAGAATGAAGGTCCTCAAAAAAAAAAAAAAAAAATCATACAGGCTCAGTTCTCTGTAATTTTATGATGAAGAGGAATTTCACCTGTTTATCAAGGAAACAGTTTTGAAGCTGAGCAGGAAGACTGGACCAACTGTCAAACATGATGGAAGTGACAGAAATGCAGCTGCACCACCGAAGCTACAACTCCGACATTTGTTTTTACAACCAGCTTTAAAATGAGTGACATCACTTTTCTCTTTCACTCTGGTCAATCTATTATAACTGTCAGCCAGTGGCTGACAAACAGTATCTCTCTTTTTCACCACCTGTCTGTTTTTTTTTTCCTTCTATTGTTTACGCATATTTCACAATTAATTCGGTCAGCTAGTTTTTTACAAAAGAGGACAAGTTGGAGCTTCTATGTCAAAGCCATCGCGGAGCCAATCAAGTTAATAAATAACATTAGGCTAACGTTTTTGCTCGCTTGCAACAACGTTAGGCCGTCATATCTCATTGAGTGGTGAAGGTTTGCGAATGTGTGCTCAGGTAGCCAAATGTTTTTCCTTCAGGGTATGCGGCCATTAAAACTGTTTGTGAATGTCTGGCAAACGCCTTTGGAACCTTGAATGAACCCTGCTGAAACAACATCTGCTGCTTGCACGCACACACTCGCAAACCTTCAGGAGAGAATGGCTGAAGTCACCATTCTTAGCCGCTCCTCCCCGCAGCCACAGCCAGACCTCTCTCCAAACCTTTGTCCCTCTTTAAGATACGGGCTGTAACGTTTAATTCAAAAAGCACCCTTTTGACACAGGGGTCTTGACAGTGGTGTAGAGGTGAAGCCTATTCATTTAATTGCACAATGAATTATTCATTTGAATTTCAAGATCCACAATTGTCCTACAAATCAGTTTAAGATCAGTTTCAATTGAGTTCAACTGAGTTTTACGAAACGTTGCAACAGACCTTTGCTTCATTTAAAAATTGGATTAACTCATTTTAAACCTTGTTTTATTAATCTCTGCTGTGAGCTAATCTTAGATGAAATTAAAGGTATTTGGCGCAACCCAGCCTAAAAATGTTATTTTTGCTTATTTTTTGTCATCATTTGCATTATTTTGTTTTATTATTAGCAAAATCAGGAATGAATAATATAGATTCACACTCATGTCTTGCAATACATAACACATTTTATAACACAGTTAAACTGATGCGAAATAGATCTTTGGCAATGTAACATTGTAAAACAAAGCTACGTTTTGATCGTTGAAAACTAAATGAATTCCACAGGTCAGTGGCACTTCAGCAAAGTGTTTGGAAAATGGCATTTATTAGCCTCAACAGCATGATAGCATGATAGATTGCTTGTCAGCTTTCACACTGTATGCTTCAAAGACGATGAAATGAGGGACAAATTCAATGTAAGCTGCCTCTGTGGGGTCAGATGTACGCAGAATGCAAATGCAACATCTACATCATGGTTACTACAAGACGAAAAACAACATTGCAACAGAAAAATATTGAATTTTGCTTTCTTTTTATTTCATTGTGTTTGCCTCTGTGTTAAAGCAGGATTAGTTGCAAGGCAACATGCGCATAACCAATGTTCAACCGTGATTACTTTAAAAAAAAGTGGGGGAGGAGTTTGGAGTGATGAAAATGGCAAGGGTGTCACATAAACACTGCTTGTGAATCTCATTTATCCCGATACTGTAACATTTGGAATGTACACTCCTCCCCAAAAGGATAAATCACAACAGCGTAGATAATCCTACACGAGATAGAGAAGCAGAGATGAATTTGTCCACTTTAACTCTGTTTGGCACACCAGATACGTGTGGTCCTTCTAAACAATTTTTGATGACACCTTTAACATGGAACAAACAATGGTACAACCAATCGATGTTCCTTTGATCCCCACTGCAGTCACACTTCATTTAATCAACAGAATTGTTTTCATTGAAAACAATCTCCTGGCTGTAGTGCTGCAGAGAGTCTCAGTAAGAACCAATCAGCGTGCTTCCAGACTGATTTGATTGTTGCACACACAAAAGTAGCTCGACCACCACAGCTCTGGAGGTGGTGGCTGTCGTGGTGTTAGGGGAATAGATTGAATTATTCAGTTTGGCAGAGACCGGGCAGCAATTGTGGAGTGTGGAGTGCAACAGAAAGACACGATCTTCCTTCCTTCCTGCACACTCACCCATTTTCTGGACCGATTATCCTCACTTGCGTGGCAGGTGTGCTGGAGCCTATCCCAGCTGACTTTGGGCAAGAGGCGAGGTACAACCTGAACTGGTCGCCAGTCATTTTCAGGTTTCTGCACAGTACATGCATACTGTAAATAACCTATGCAGTGATAACCAGTACTGGCTGTGGCCATGCTCAAGTGATCCCCTCGACACAATTGCTATTCCGCTAATTGAGCATCTGCACTTAAGTAGGGCTGCGTCGTGAATGTTTCATTCAAAAGAATAAATCTTTTGAGTGAATATGATGGATCATTTCATGAAGTTGGACACATTCATACGCGGGCATGTACAGGGCTGTGAAAAGTATTTGCCCCCGTTCCAGTCTTTTTTGCATATCTAACACATATAAAGGTTTTAGGTCATCAAATCAAGTTTAATATAACACAGAATATCACACAGAGAGTACCCAAGGAAATACAAGATGCAGTTTCTAAATGCCAATTGAATTTATTAAGGCACAAATAAAATCCCAAACTACCTGTCCCTATGTGAAAAAGTAATCCCCCCCCGCCCCAGTTACAAAGTAACTGTTACTATCGACAGTTTTGAGAAAGCTGAGTTCAATTGCACAGGCAACCATGTTTTTGAATCAAGAAATCACATGAATAGAATCTGTCAGACAAAGTGAAGTACCGGTAAGCTTCAAGAAACAAATGCATCATGCCACGATCTGAAGAAATTCAAGAAGAAATTATGAAACAAAATATTGAAATCTATCTGTCTGGAAAAGGGTACAAAGCCATTTCCAAGACTCTGTGCTTCCAGCGAACCACTGTCAGAGCCATAATCCATGAATAGAGAAAACTGGAAACAGTGGCACACATTCCCAGGAGTGGTCAACCAGCTAAAATTACTTCAGTAGTTGCGACGACGACTCCTCCAGGAAGGCACAAAAGAACCTAGAACAACATCCAAAGAACTTCAGAACTCGCTGACCTCAGTTCAAGTCCGTGCTCACGACTCTAGCATAAGAAAGACACTGTCCAACAATGGCATCCATGGGAGAGTTCCCAGGCAAAAACCACTGCTGTCCAAAAAGAACACTAAGAGCTTCAATACTTTTGGAAAAAAAAAAAAAAAAACATTCTGTAAACTGATGAGTCAAAAAGTGAACTTTTTGGAAGATGTGTGCCCCATTACATCTGGGGTAAAACTGGCACATCATTTGATAAAAAAAGAACATCATGCCAACAGTGAAGCATGGTGCTGGCAATGTGATGGTCTGTGGTTGCTCTGCTCTCTGAGGACCAGGACAACTTGCTGTGGTTGATGGGATAATGAATAAATAAATAAAAAAGATAAATGAATAAATATCCAAAGAACATCAGGAAGGGGCAAATACTTTGTCATGGCACTGTATGGGTGCATCCGGTCGGTAGGTGGTTTCCAAGTGCCTACTTTATTGATCTGTGATCTCTAACTTTCCGCCCGTGGAGGTCGGCTTGCAATTCCTTATAAAAGTAGTCTGCAAGCCTTGAAACTGCCACAGAACACGAGCAAGTCAGTTCAGTCATCTGCCATGTCAAGGACTATCCACACACCCTGTCATGCACTACATTTAAAGAAAATGAGAGGAGCCACTTCAATTGGTGGCAGGGGGGTGCCGAGCATGATGCGTGCCAATTGACGAAAATGTGTTTGCCGCTTATATGTCGATCAATAGGAGATGAATGTTGAGGGGTCTTCCTGCTGGGATAGAGAGTGCATAAACTTCGAGAAAGGTCCATTCACACAACCCCCTCACACCCAGCCCCCTGGCCGTTCACTCCGGACACCTCATGTGTAGAATGTTTTGTTGTCATTTTTGTTTAAATCCTTCATTAGTCCACAACCCACACATCTTGCTTGTACAGCTTCCATCTTGTTCTGCCTGACACTATGATGCTCTGGATCCCCAGTCAGAGCAAGCCAGAGCAAGCTTTGGGCACCCCCATGTTGTAGCACTCTGAATAACCGAACGGCACATTTCACATCCCTTAGCATGGATACTTGATGAGAGTAGCCGATATCCATTGGATATTTGAGAGAATATTTAGAAGATGTATTGATACCACAGAATCAATATGCCCGTCGTTAGACTGTGAATACCAAATAAACAAAAAGAACACAAGAAACAATATCATGAATCAGAACCTTCTGCGAGGTTACAACCAAATGAGCTGCTGGGTCTGCTACCCCGATTGCAGATGTATGTCATCAAACAAAGTGTATGACGATTGTCTGTGCTGAAATTGAATGTGTCCTGAATGAAATACATTTTCTTGTCACATGGTGAATGAAAGTCACAGGGGAAAAAAAACATAAAAGCCACTTTATGGATGATAAAAGTCAGTGATGAGCTGGCCAACTCCATAATTGCATTTAACAATTGCACTTTCCTGTCAAAACTACAGAAAGGTTCCAAAATTCTGACTTCTGGTAGTCCTCATTTATATCACTTCTTTTACTTCATTTTCTTCATTCTCGTCTGACAAAAACTGATCTGAAAATCTGAAAAACACATGCCCAATTGGTAGGTCTCATTAATACTATGGCTTTGTTTTATGCATCTATTCATGGCACATTTGAAAACATCTCATTATCCATAACATGAACTATGAAATGATTAATGATCCACTTCAAAGAGATACATATATCTTAAGATCTACTCAAGAAAAGTTGTGAAGTAGGTACGAGGCATTTAGCGGATTTAAAAGAATTTATTAATAGAAGGCTGACATTTCTGCACCCTATATGAGAATGCTCCACTTGAGTGTGAGTCATTTTCTCAAACCACCAAGGACACTTTTCCCAGCGGGAACTGATTAGCTCTTTTCGTTTGAGATGATGAAATAACTTTGATTAGCAATTAAACATTTCTCATTGTCTATTCTTTGTTTTGTTCCTTTCAAGTCTGTATTTTTGGATCAAATGGGCCCAACACAGAGTCGGAGTAGTCGTTATTTTGCTGCTTCTTCTCACATAATTCCTCCTCTCAGATGTGTTTGTGAACTACTGTACACCATAGCAGCGGGGTTATCATGATGATTTCATCATTATCGGCTCTCGTGGAGAAGAAACCAAAAGGAAATGTGTTGTTCCAAAAAAAGCTTCAATTTGAGAACTTCAAAGGATGAGCCTTCACCACATTTCCATAACTGTTTATCTGTAATCTGTTCCTAATGAGCAGTCTTTCTTTTAGAAAAGTGCTGCAGAGATGCACTATATAATGCAATTGTTCACTTGATATAATCCAGTGGGAACGACCGTGCGTCTTTGGCTTGTCCACAAGTTTTACAAGGCGAAAGAAAGGATGGACCAAGAGAAAAATAGCAGGCCAGAATACAAGGAAATAGCATACAATGTCCTTAAAATATGTGTTAGTTTACAGTGCAATAGTTTTTGTACAATAGCTCAGTAAATCTCATGACAGCAGGCTGCCAAAATAAAACAATACATCGGTCAGTAGTATGGCATGCATACTGTATACAGTACATAGTTTACCGTATTTCCATGCATTTTCTAGCACAGTTGAGCTGGGTGGGGCCTTTCACAGCTGAACGTAGGCAAGAAGTGGCAATCACCAAGGACTGGTTGGGAATGTTGGAGCATGGTCTTGGATGGTTTCATATCGAAACAAATGAACAGCTCAACCAAAGTTTCAAGGAAACCTTCCTTATGGCATATGTCTTTTTCTGCAGCCAAAATGACTTTGCAGTGAACAGCAGGATATGCCTTTCATGGTCAGATTGTATTGTACTTGGAATTTTAGCAATTGTTTCATATAATTTTTCAATTCATAATTTTGTGGTAGGTTAATAGTCTAAATTTCTTGTTGTAACTGATGGACAAGAGCGCTGGGTTTGTAATCTCTGTGATGAGCTGGACCGGAGGAACCCTCTCACGGTTCTATTATAGTCTATAACGAGATACAAGATCTAAATTGTCCAAAACGTCTTGAAAAAGTGAGAAATATTATTTTGATGTAAATAAGAGATCCACTCATGCTCCCGATTGGGTAATTTATTGATTAATAGCTGCCTTCACTACTTTAGTTTTCAAATAAACTACTATTGTTGTTTAGTTAAAAAAAAAAAAAAGATAATTGCTCACTACAACATTGTCCACTAAAATTAGATTGTGGGTTGCTGCTAAAAACTCTATTTAACATTTAGGACTTCATTTTGTGCGCGGTGAAAATCTCATGCAAGGGGCAGTCTAAATCTGTGCAGGGGTGGCCGAGACTGGCTTTTGACATTTTCTCAGACGCACGCATGTTAAAAACTGGTATTTTGCACCGTTGTGAGCGTGGACACTTAATTGTCTCCTTTCATTTTTTTTTAAATCGATGCTCGAGATGCGCAGTTATGACATGGCAAAGAAGAAACCGATTTGCTGGTGCCCATGCTAGATTTCAAGTTTTGCAAAGTACAATTTATAACGAACTGCAAGCAGACCTTTATGGGCGGATGAAGTAAAGTTGGCGCGGAAGATCACAGATCTCTCAAGTGGGCACTCGGATGCCGCCTTCCAACCCATGTCCACGTGTGACAGGACACTCTGCCCACGTTTGTGGAATTTCTAGTGTAGAGTGTGTCTGACACTAAATCTTCAATTATGTATAGTTTGTTGAGTTGCACATTTTTCAGTCATGCTGTGGCTTGCTAGTCTCTACAGATTTTGGTAATTTTCAGGAAAATACCTCTGTGTGTGAGCGAAACAAATGTGAGAGTTTCAAAACAATAAACAATCAGAGTCATTCAAATCTGCAGTAAAATGCAAAAGACTTTAATAAATTTTCGAAGCGCACACATATATGAAACAGTAACAGTTTGTTTTTTTTTTTTCCACACTGGTAAATCAAAGTCAAATACAAAGATCATGTAAGGTGCATATTGTATGTCACATTGAATAAAAGTGAGGTCATCTGTCTCCCTTACAACAATACAAGTTTTCAAATTCATAAATATTGGTGTTGTTGTTGTTGTTGTTATTTCCCCAACAATCAACCAAATCTAATCATCACAGTACTAGGATGCTATTGATACGTCATACTGCAGCTCCTACGCAGAAGTGAATACATTAGATACCATAATCACATGTACAGTATATACCTCCTCCGATAATAACAACCTGCCTCAAAGGAAGGCAACACAATTAAAAGCTTTAAAATAGACATAGTCGTTTGAGTCATGGCACAAAATCAGAGAGGCTGCTGGTCGTAAAATGTCCTTAATTCAACAACACTGTGGTTTCTTCGTCCAGCCCGGCTGTACATTTCAAAGTGACTGGCTATGTCTACTTTAATGAAACTAATTCTATGATTATGTGTATGATGCATCACGGGCCTCATTCACAGTTGGGCTGATAAATTGGTGTGTCAACTTATGAGCACGATTGTATGTTGACCAACGAGTGGTGAATGATGATATATAAAGTTGTGCCGATAATTTGACATACCCCGAAGGTATGTCAACTTATCGGCAGTAACTCAACAATGCTGATCACATCAACCAGTCAGTTCAGAAATGACCTACTCTTGTGCCATAGCGGTGCTGTGAGATATGTGGAGAAAGAAGATAATGCTGGGAACAAGAGGTCACAACGTTTGGTGCTCAATGTTCTTGTCAACTGTAAAAAAAAAATGATTCCTGCAAGTGTCAAGAAGTGCAAGCAAGTTACTTTCACTTATAAGCGTATCGAGCAAATATTTAAACATGATTTGCTGTTTTTTTTCTTTCTTTCTTTCAGGTCATTTTAACCATCTGGAGTGCTTTTTTTAATATCGCTCAGCAGGTTAAACCATTTCCCAACTTGGGAATTTAAAGTGACACGCAAAAGGTCAGGCTTAGTGCTCTTCAAATCTGCCCTACATAAACAGCCTTTGATTATAACCCGAGTCCCTTGTGATTGTGGCTTATCTCAAAGTATTAACTTGTTCTACCACCTCTCCCAGTATAATAATAACGAGGCGATCAGAACAGTAGTGGGTAGAGTAGTGGGTGCACTAAAAAAATACTCTCAGTGGCAACAAAATAGGAGGATAGCGAAATGTGAAAAGGTGAAAACAAGTTCACTGTGATGTGTGCACTAGCGGGAGCCTACGGGCCAGTAGACCTTGCAGCATAAATACATATTAAGTCATTAGTTCTGAGAGCAAGCTCATGTGGAAATTAATGTGGGGAAAAAAATTAAATAAGACAATAAAATGCCATTAGGCAACTTTGCAAAAAAAGGCAAGGAAATTGTACTTAATAAATATAAACACCATCAACTCTGTTTTGGACATACATACATACATACATATAAACATACTTTACAGATCTATTGACACCTATTTTACAGCTTGGGTGCTGGAGTTTAAGGTCATAGCATTGGACTCAAACACAAGTCACACATCCAATACATTTCACAAGAGGATTTTTGTCAAGTTTCAAGCAGGAAAACGTGAAGCATCTCTCTTTTCCTCATTTCCCCCCTTTATTTTCCTCTCTCTTCCACCTCCATGCCTGTATGAAGAGGTGAGCTTTGAGGCAGTAAAGAACTTGTTCACCTTGGCATTTCTGCCTTCTGCCCTCACTTGTTCCCTCTCTTTTCTCTGTCCCATCTCTTTCTTTCTCTCTCTCTCTCTCTCGCACGCGCTCTCTTTCTGTTTTGGTAGTGGGAGCTACAGATTGATTTTAATCCTGTGGGAGCGAGCTGTACCTGTGCCACAGAGTGTGCCATAGTGTGGTGGTTTCAGTGCAGTCTCCTGAAATATAGAGAGACAGACAGATATAGGAAGATTGGAGTTACAATAAAAATATCAGCCAGCTCTGAGCAGTCTAAACTGTAGCATCATCAGTGCCAGGCTACACTCAACACGGAATACAAAAGAAAATAAAAATAAAACAAACAAATAAATAAATAAATAAATAAATAAATAAATAAATAAATAAATAAATAAATAAATAAATAAATAAATAAATAAATAAATAAATAAATAAATAAATAAATAAATAAATAAATAAATAATACGAATATCTAAAGTGATTGTGATATGGACAATCAATAATAATAATAAAAACATTCTTCAAGGGATGGCTGGCAATCATGTCATTTTCATGTCAGGTCTCCTTGAAGAATGCTACAGTATGGTGCAATTTTGTTCCTGTACTTATCAGAGCATGCAATCGCATCCAATTAACACTCCCAGTTTGTTTGTTTGTTTGTTTTTGTTTTTGTCTCCAACCACACCATGCTAGCACTCTTCGGCCCACTAAAACAAGAAAATCTGGATGAATTTAGACCCACTCTTTCGGACCCTTGCCAGTGGGTCCTCTGATATGTACAGAATCTCACATGGTGCTGTTGTTTTCATTATGCAAGCAGCACAACTGGCACTGACTGAGAGAGAGAGAGAGAGAAAGAGTCAGAGAATGTGACGCACACAGAGACAATAGACCACAGTGCTCACATAAGTTGGTCAGGATGCAATAAAGAAACTGAATGAAAAAAAATATGGATAAAAAAATGAATCATAATAAATATATAAAGATTTTGCCCTTTTGTAAATTATAATGTGTTGTATAATCGTGATGTTGCTCCTCACATACAGTGCAGTGAGTCATCACAAGCACCATGGGTGGTGTATAGCAATAGTGTAGCCTCCAAAATGTGTTACAATGCAAACACATATGATAGGACTGCATATGTCAATTAAAGTTATGCATTGAAAAATGAACAAGTACGGGCTATGACGCAGACAGTAGTACATGTTGCCGAACACACTTATGGAAAGACTTGTGTGGTAATTTTGTGATGTCAGAGGTCACTGATGTTACACCTGAGGGAAGACCAGGCTCATAATCTCTTCTATGTTTGTCCAAAAGGTGAAAGCATTCGAGATACAGTGGTTGAGATGGTGTACGACGGATACGATGGCAGTTTGTCATCATTAACAATAGAAGGAGACATTCCACTCCCTTGAAGACGGGGTCAAAAAAAGAATGTGTGAGCCTTTTGTCTGCCTGCATGTCGGAGATCACTCAAACAAGGTGGCGCTTGCTTAATCGGCCCCTGCTAAAGTGCACACCATCACAAGTGCTACTCATCACTGGCGGGCAGGTTGACCTCTAATACAATACAGCACAGGTTGAAAGAAAATGATGAGATGTGTAAAAACCAAGGAGGGGTGGAAAGTGTGTGTGTTGGGGGGGGTGGTATTACCGTTTTATAATGGAGCCATATGGTAGCACAAATCTGTAGTCTCTTAAGTATCTTTTACAAGCTGTACTCTTTAACAGCTACATCTGTACAGTCCCTGGAAACATTTTGGTGACCTTAACCCATAAGCTGCTCTGCTTGTGTATGTGTGTGTGTGTGTTTTTTTTTTTTTCTCTCGGATGGGTGTTTTGTTGTTGTTGTTTTGCATTATTGGTAGCAGCTTGCAGGAGGTCCAAGGCAACAATAGGGTATGGGTTTATTAAAAGTAGGCTACCGACATCGGCCACTTTTATACACTAAACTGAATCCCCCCCCCCCCAAAAAAAAACAAAAGTGTCATTGATTGTTTTTAATTGGGATTATGGTGTCTTGGCCTAAGTGATATCAAATGACACACTTTGAGGACCTCACGTGAAACTGTCTTCTGAAACTAAGTAAAAATAAATAAAAATACTAGTTCATTACTCATTCATGAATGTATTTGAAAAGGCACACCAATTAAAGAACATGGAAATTATAAAAGAATCGCAGTAAACAAACACCTATAACAACATCACTGTGGGATCTGAGGCTGACACACCCAAGTGTCATCTTCGAGAATCACCGCCTCCTTCCCTCCTCTTATCAGCCTTATATGAAACCTAATTACAGCAATTTTAATCATACTGCATTACGAGTGATTAACCCTTTAGTGCATTTAATTAACCTTTGCAGCCACAGATTTCCATCATGCTTTTTTTCTTCATGACATGGGCTTTAAATAATCACACTTAAAACTGGAGGGAAATCTAATGTCTAAAGTGGGAGCCATCACTTGTCAATTGCTTAAGGGGGGCCGAATAATATAGATGTATTATTTTGAGTAACTGCTGACAATATGATTGTAAATTTCAACCACTTGGAGACTTATTTTTCTGAATAACGTTGAAAATATTTTGGGACTTTTGAAAACAAAAAAATATAGATCACAGCTCAACAGAGCACAATATAAATTAGATCAAATGTTTAGTTCTGATATATGGATTGATGAAAGACTTTAAAGCACTGACAAGCAAGTGAAAAATCATTTGTAATTTGCAATGCTCAAAATCCAAGATGGAAAATAATTCAGGGGTGACAAACTCCAGCGGTATATTTTTACATATTTCAGAGCAGCCGCCACCAAAATTAGGAGGGAAATCATTCTGACAAGTCGAGAGTGTGTCACATAAACAGATTATGAATTCAATCTTTAGTACTCGGGGCTGGAGTAGGCTTATGCATTATACACCATGTCACAGAATGGCTTTTAACCAGGTTTTAAAAAGAATAGTGGATGAAGGGAATGATTATCAGCTCAGTGTGGGTGTCCTCATAAATTATCCTGAGCACAATACTTCATGGGATAATCAGTCATTTAGCCAAACCATGCCAAGAGTACAGTAATGTTAAGGCTTGGTCTATGTTTGGAATGAAAGAAACTATAAGAAAGGCAAAAGGCAAAAGGAAACACATACAAACACATGATTGGAAAAGTGGAAGCAAGAAACAAAAGCAAAGACCCCATCAAAAAAGACAAACAATGATGCAATCTCATGGGGGTGACCCAAAATTGAATGAATGGCAGATTTTATAATTGTAATCGTGACGAAAATGAAAGCCAACCAAAGCAGCACCACATCCACCAAAAGGGTAACGAAGAGAAAAAAAAAAAAAATCGAACAGGACAAAAACAATCGAGAGCACATTTGCCCCTGGATAAAACAGCAATGCACAGTGTGGCTGAATTGTAGTCTTGATTTGCAGTACAGGAATCTGGATTTTTTTCAAATGTGGTGCTATTTTGAGATCAAATATAAGTACGTCCAAAACGGTGTCTGTATTTGTCATGTATTGGTAATTTGACTTTAGAGCTTGTCAGTCTTTCCAAACACAAACCACAACACAGTAAAAAGGAAAAACCTCAACCTGGAAGCCATGTGAGCTAATTCAAACAAAGTACTGAAAGTGCATCTACATATGCAATTTATAACAATAATTGGGGTCATTAAAGAAGATCGTTTATGAGCTAAATGCAATGTCGGACAGGCAGGCTTTTTATGGACTAGTGCTCCCTTGGTGTTTAAGTATATTGGTCTCCAAGCTCTGCGTCACCTTGATCCCTCGACCCCTCCTCTTCTCCCCACCCCGAGTAGTACTTTGTCTTCCCCGCAGCACTGTGCTCTCGCTGTCGGCACTGAGCAAGGCCAGTTCTCCTTACCTCTGATTTACATTTATTTCCCTCATCCGCTTTTATTTATTAGGGTACTTCGCGTTTGGCACATTTCTCTTTATGGAATCATAAGCCCTTGCTGTACTTCCTCATTTAAATGAGCTTTCCCACGAAATATTCTCCTCTGAAACAACTCTCCGTCCAATAAAAGCAGGACAGTTTCACTTTTTTTTCCAAAATGAATTGATGATTAATTGAGAAGTCTCTGTCAATCCGGTTACTGTGTTTACTTTTTGCTTGCTTGGTTTAAATGGACAGTCTAAATATTTGCACACAGATTAACTCACCCCTTGACCACAAATAAATCCGTCCAGTTCAGTAATCGCTGCCCATGACATAGTCGAAATAGGCTCTGTGTAGGGGTTAAGTTTTAATCAAACAGCTCGTGGAAGCAGATTTATAACTTTCGACTGGATGTAAGATGTATTTTATTTTATTATTTTTACATGAGGAAGTAAAAACACAATAGATGTTCATCTGATTTGTTGATTTCTGCCATAATTTGAAAAAAAAAATGGCCCCATGCTGGGTGTACGTGACATTAAGTAGGAGACATGATTAAAAAGAAGACCCCCAAATTCAAAAGACCCAGCAATCACAATTGCACTGCTGCTGCTAATCAAGCTCTAAATGTGAAATTAACCTACCACATGTAAATGATTATGCAATTATGACTGCTTACAAATGAGTGTGCATACGAGATTAATTAAGACTCGTGTGTTGAATTTCATGATCATTTTCACGTGCAAATGGCATTCATGTAAACATTTTCTTGGCTTATCTTGGAACTTATTTGTGCTCCATACTGCCACCTTCCTCCTGCCATATCGACTACCTTGGGGCAGCAGGGGTAGCATGAATGGGGACTATGGTGGGCGGGTTGAAAAAAGAAGTCATGAATTACCTGTCGGGTGGTGATTTGCCCTGGAGTCTTGAATCCCCCCTGACAGCCGCACTCTGAGACACTGTATGGGTCGGAGCTCGTCGATGAGCACTTGGAGAGCGTGTCACAGCCCACCACAAATGTGTTGTCCAAAGGGAGCTCCTGGATCACGTGATGCTTCTTTGGGGCCACCGGAGTCTCCGGTTTGATTTGAAATGTAGGCTGAGGGGACGCAGATTTGTAATGCTTGGCTAAGTCCGGGCTGTCGGGTTTGAAGGTGGTGGGAGTGGTGGCCCAGTTGTACTTCCCCATGGTTTGCTCCTCGAGCTCCACAGGGAGATCCAGCGTACCATTGACATGCTCATGTGTCGGGTCGTCAGGCTTAGATTCATCTATGGTCACAAAGTTCAGGAGGAGGCTCTTAGGGGATCGCTTCTTTCTCTTCTTCTTCTTTTTGATTTGACGGTTCTCTTGGTTAGGTGACACCCACTCGCCGCTCTGCTTCCCTTTCTGTACCACCTTGTGTCTGGGTGTCTGTCGGCAGCGCACCAAAGCGGTCACAAATATCACCAAGATGACAGTCATGGTCCCAGCTATGATAGCGATGACAACAATCACATATCCGTTAGCCTGAGGTGTTACTTCACTGTCCCCGATGTTTCGGTCCAGTGGCGTCTCCATGCTTTTCCGAAGCTGTTCTTGGATAAAAGTGGCATTCGAAACGGTGTCATTGACAAATAAGTGAATGAGTGCAATAGCTTGTAATGATTCCGGCTGCCCAAGATCTTTGACTTTCACAACTAGCCTGTGCAGTCCTTGATCCGCCGCGACAATTTTCTCCTGCAGTGTAATGTTGCCTGTTGTTTTGTCGATGGAAAACAGGCCTCGAGGGGAGACTCGAGAAGTGATGATGATGCTGCTTGTAATGCTATACTGAAGCTCCGCATTCATACCTGTGTCATTGTCAATGGCAAACACTCTTGTAACAACGTCACCGGGGCTGGTGGTGGTCCGCACGAGGTCATATGAGTAATTGGAAGCGGGGACAACAAACACAGGGCGATTGTCATTTACATCAACCACGTTGATAGTGACCTTAGCATAGGAAGAGCTGGGGGGTTGCCCTCCGTCCACTGCCTTGACCATAAATGTGTAAGAGCTCTGCTGCTCTCGATCGAAGGTGATGTTGGGCTTGATTACGCCCGTTTGGGGGTCAATGATGAAATGATCTTTCCCGTTCAAAATGGACAGGGTCACAACAGCATTATCTCCCGCGTCTGCATCTGTCACTGTAATTAAGCCCACAGTTCCAAAGAGAGGAAGGTTTTCGGGCACATAGAAGTTGTACTCGGGGTGTGTGAAAGCCGGGCTGTTGTCATTAAGGTCCTGAACGATTAGCCTGACAGTGACATTGCTCTGCAGGGACGATGAACCATTGTCCCTGCCTATGACAGTGAATGAGTACCTCTCCTGCTTCTCTCTGTCCAGCCGTTTGCCAACCGAAAGGATTCCTGACCGTCTGTCTATATTAAATCCATCGGGTGCATCGGGGGCAAGGGTATAAATAATCTCAGCATTATGTCCGCTGTCTGCATCAGTGGCACTGATTTTTATTAACTGTGAGGACGGGTCATTATTCTCTGGTATGGAAAGTTGAATTTCTGGCTGGGGGAAGACGGGCGCATTGTCGTTCTCATCCTTGATTTTAATTAAAACCATAGCTGAAGTGTTCAAAGGAGGCGTCCCTCTATCCGATGCCACTATCCTAATTGCATATTCTCGAGTTGTCTCATAATCGAGGGGAGCAGCTGTCTCTAGTAAAAACTGATCATTAAAGACAGGCTTCAGCCGAAATGGAACATCGTGGTCAGTGTAACAAGTGACTTTTCCATAGAGATCCGCATCTCTGTCTGTAACTGTGATGAGTGCAATTTTTGTGTTGAGGGGAGCATTCTCAGACAAAAGCACAGTCCCGTTCACCAAGTTGATTATGTAGCGAGTGTCAATGGAGGGGACATTGTCATTCACATCTGTCACATTTACCGTCACTGTGGCCCTTGAGGGTGTTGAGCTGCCATCACTGGCCAGAACGATAAGTTTGTGAACAGGAGTCAACTCCCTGTCCAGTGACTGCTTCACAGTGATCAATCCTGTTGTGCTGTCAATGGCAAAGTGGCGCTTGGTCGAGGCAGAGATCTGGTTACTGAAGGCGAAGTGGATCTGGGCGTTGGACCCCAGGTCTGCATCCGTTGCATGAAGCTGCACAACCGATGTTCCTGTGGGGGCATTCTCCGGTACTGTGACTTCCAACTCGCTACGCTTGAAGACGGGACGGTTGTCGTTGACATCGGAAATGGTGACTTGGAGGATAGCAGTGCTGGACTTGGGAGGGCTGCCACCATCTTCTACCTTTATCTTCATGACAAAGGTGTCCTTCTGCTCACGATCTAAGTTCTGCTGAACGATCAACTGTGGCCACTTGTCACCCTCAGGGGTTTCAATGATGTCTAAGCCAAATTCTCCGACACTCTGAAAAAAAAAAGAAACACACGGTCACATTCACGAGCTACGCATGATGACAGTATAAACAGTGCAAAATTATCGTCTTTATAGTGCTTAAGTGTACTGTATACGGGTACTTGCATGTTAAGAGTCCCTCGTATTTGCCGGCGCGTTTGCTCACATCTAGAAAGCCATTAAAGGCAGCAGAAGTTCTTCAGGCTAGTCAGTTTGAGTACTGTAATTTTGATCAGACTTACTGACTTACTCAAAACCCCCATTAACCCAACAGCACTACATCGTTGACATCAGATTCATTATAGCTTATGTAAGTTTGGATACAGCAGACATACTGTATTTAAAGGCCTTGTGGGGGAAAAAAAACAAAAAACAAAACATTGCAATTGTAGCCAGACTTATGACCTCCTATTCAAAATACACTGCAAGGCCAGAACACCTTATTTTGTGGGGGTTGACCAGTTTGTAATCTCCAAACTGCCTACCTTTTCTAAGATGTGCTTAACTGGAGAGTATTTATGGAGGGGAACACACATATAATTAATCCAAATGATAAATTGGCAGCACTGGCAGTAGTTTTAGAGTTAATTGTCCCCCACCCTCCCACCCAAAAAAAAAAAAAAGCACCCGTTTTTAGAATGTCCAACATACTATGGTATGGATAAGGTTTGGCATCAACAACCAAGAACCGAGTGGAACCAGAAGTAACATAGCGGTTCTCCCATAATTGTCCATATTTGCATATGTGAGTTTTCTGATTTTCAATACTAAACCACAAGCAAGAAGGACCAATAGGAAATATGTGTGTGTGCGACAACAGCGAGTCAACACAAATGCAAATGGCCAGCTAATATTTAGCTTAGCATACACAGCATATACATGCCCGCGCGCACACACACATATATTCACACACACACATACACGCTCACACACACACACACACACACACACACACACACACACACACACACACACACACACACACACACACACACACACACACATCTACACTGCTATGTTTGCACTGACTGCTGAGATGAGATACATGTTCCTTGCATCCCCCTCACATACTGTACATCTTTTGTGTTTTTTCTTTCTATAGAAAAAACAACACTAGTTATTACTCTTAGCACAGATCCAAAAAGAGCTCATAATAGGGTGGCGGTGGTGGGAGAGTGTGGGGGTTCTAAGATAGCACTGGAAGGGAGAGAGAGAGAGAGAGAGAGAGAGAGAGAGAGAGAGAGAGAGAGAGAGAGAGAGAGAGAGAGAGAGGGCGACAGAACAACATCAAGCCCATGAATGAGCTGCATGCACATTATGAAACAAAGAAGCCCTTTGAAGCTCTTTCAATCAGAAGCAGTTTCATGGTGAAAGAAGAAAGAGGGTTCTCTTTAAAAAGATAAGCTTTATGCTGCACATAATGTTGGAAGTGATTACTTCCATCTAGGCACAGCCATCAAATGTGATTAGGATACATACATTTTTCTTGTTCAACTCAGGAGAGTGTGTACACAAGAATTCTCGAAGGTTTATAGAATCGAGGGCCGTCCTTGTGCCAGCGTGAAGTCGACACATGGGAACGTGCAGGTGCAGCATGTAAATTATTGTGTACTCAGAAAGAAACAAATTGCTTGCAGAGAGCGCCGTCGACACGATTGACAGAACTACTTAAAAACAGCCAGCACAGCAGCAATGATCTCTGAGGCTACCTTTTGAGGTACATTACGACACGCAAAAGTCCAGCAGGAATGCAAAGACGTGGCATCGAAAACTTTACCTGAGAATGGTGAGAAACTGTGTAATAGATTTTTTTAGCACAATGCACTACAGAGGTGTTTCTAGCAGTAATCTTGGTGCTCTATTGCTTATCAATACTCTTAACAACAGGGAACTTCTGTTGTTTGAATGGCTTACAGTGACAGCACAATAGTAACATTGGCACAATGATTTTTGACAAATGCTAATATTAATCGTGGGATGCGGAATGAGGATGTGTCAAAAGGAACGTTGCATCATGATTTATGAGCCAGTATTTCCTTGGTGCTTTTGTCTTGGTTTCACACAATTTTACAGCTGACAAGACAGCACTCAGTGCATTTCAATAAGTTGAGGAGAGCTATCTCACAGGCTGTGCACACTCCTGAATGCAGAATTTGTCTAGTAGATTATGATAAGATCTCAGGCGGGCCAAGGGAAGGCCAAAATACTAGTCGGAATCACTCACTTGAAACCCTTAGGCTGAAAAAGAAGGACGAAGCAGCTCTAAACTGCTAAGTGTGCAGAACACGTCACACCGAAGCTTGCTCTGTTTGTCACTACACGTACTGAAAGGCTACAGTAGTTCAAGAATGTGAAGGAATTTCCATTCATACCGCACTAATGAGCCAACATTTTTCTAGATGATTAGATAGGGATCAGGGCACTAAGGTGGACGCAGCAGTACACAATGTAATCAAATCTGCCCAATTTCAATGGAAATTATTGCATGATGCCAAGAGAGGAAGTGTTAGCAGATGATGAGCAAAAGACGACTTCTCACCCCTCTTCTCCAGAGAGCATCATAGATTATCAGCCGATGCATCCTTCAGTCACCTTATTAAAGCTCAGAGGAGATTGAGATTCGGTCGTGAACATATCCCAAGGACTGGAGTGATTGTGATCACCCACATAAAACCTTGCACCTCTTCATTATGCTGAGAGAAACCAGAGATCTTAGCCTATGTCTATACTATGTTCCACAACAGCCCCGTTTGCGATGACCATAGACGAAATGGAATAGTCATAAAACAACATGGGGCAGGGCGGGGCGGGGGGAGAATGTGACACAGTGCAATTGATGTGCATGATCGGGAGATTTTTCAAGTGTCTAAACCTTTGCAACAGCAGTCAAGATCTATGGATATAGATGCATATTATGAGTCCCTCATATTTGCTGGAGTGTTTGCTCACATTTAGAAAGCCATTAAAGGCAGTGACCGAAGTGCCTCAGGTTCGTCAGTTTGAGTACTGTAATTTTGTTCAGACTTACTGAGTGCCAAGCGTACAGTTATTAGCAAGAGTGATCTTGAAACACGGCAGCTGGATTTACGATGCTCACGTCAACTTCAAAACATACTCAGCCAAAATCTAAGCTCCAATCAACACAGTCAACACATGCTTCACAACTTGGATGAAACCTCAAGTCAATTAATTCTTTGTAAAATGTGACCATTCATCGTAAACACTCAAGACCCCAATTACCTAACAGCACTACAACGTTCACATCAGATTCCTTATAGCTTACGTAAGTTTGGATACCGTAGACATATAGTATTTAAAGGCCTAGTGGGGGGGAACCATTGCAATTGTAGTCAGACTAATGGCATCCTATTGCGAATACACTGCAAGAGCAGAACACCTTAACTCACCTAAACCTGACAGTAGGTAACAGGGCAGATCAAAACTTGGTGGGGGTTGTAGTGGGGCAGGAAACATGTATTTGGCGGGATCTAAACTCAGACGTGCTTAATTTACGGACCTACGATGCCAATGCTTGTAAGGGAGAGAGAGAGAGAGAGAGAGAGAGAGAGAGAGAGAGAGAGAGGGTGGGAGAAAGAATGTGACATACACAGGCAAAGAGACAAGACAGCAAGAGTTGCTTGGCATGCATACTGTAAATAATGTCATTGCTTGTGAAAGAGAGAGAGGGAGAGAGTTATGAATAACAGGCTGTCTTCCATGTTGAGGATGAGTGAATTTCAGTAGCTGTTGACTGAAAACTAATATTATCAAAATTAATTGAAGGGCAGTATGTGACACCCCTCCGCTGATGCTGACTCTGGAACCGGGCCTCGCAGGGGAGCTTCATTCGACTCTCCCGAGGGGGTCCAACATTCTCCAAAGCAGCCCAGCATCAAAGTTTCATCCGTGGAAAGAAAGCATTGAGAGACAGAAAATGACAAACGGGAGGGACCCTATCAGAACGTGATGGGCTTGAGGGAAGTGTAGTGGAATTCATGGTAGATTACAGGCTGAACCATAGTGTGCCTTTGAGCCTCCGGGTCTGAGCAGCCACAACCCCCAACGGCCTGTCATGGACACCATGATAGAGTGTGAGAAATCTTTGTAAGACTTGAATATGGAGAAATTCCATTACGCACACTATTTTGAACAAGCGGATCTGGAACAGAGTGTAAACGTAGCCCACGTTTTTTATGCTGACAGAATTCTTGCTGTCATACCTGACCAATTTTGGTGGTTGAGTGTTATTTGTTAAATTTGATGATAAAAAAATGGCAAGTGTATCTTCACATCAAGCAGACTATTAAGACAAAAAAAAAAACAATTTTGGGGGGAAAAATATGGACATGAACTCTCCATCCAGAAAAAAAAATCTATTTTTAACACAGCTTTCATTTAAAAGTTTCAACCACAAATCAGCTGCATATTTTCTCTTGCTCTGATAGAGGATGAATTAATTGCTGAGAGATACCGTGGTGAAACTACATGAAAGACTGAATTGATTATAATAATCTCTAGATATGATAGGAAGAACAATATGTGTTATGCACAACAGCATGAGCTCGGAAGCCTGTCTCTGAGCATCAACAGAATTTAGACACCAAAATTACAGCATCCACCGGTCCACTGTGCACTGGATAAAACAAGGTCAGTGGTTGAATGCTTCATTTTGGAGGCATCGAGATCAGCCAACTAAATTGTAGACATCCACTTCATCGTGCAGTTTATCAGTGAGACATTGCCTTTATAGCCGGCAGCAGCACATTGATCTACATGGGGCGACTTGAACAAGACACCCGCGTTAAATGTGTATGAAGACGCTGACACAGATGAAAGTTGGTTTAATGTAGTGTGTGATGCTGCAAATTCAGTCAGTGGGATAAGAAAAGGGGTCAGTGTGAGAAGAGCAAAGGCAAGCTTCCAAGCAAAAAAAAAAAAAAAAAAAAACGAAGGCAGAATATCTTTCAGTCCTAAGTATGATTCAGTGTTGGATGCTGCGTTAATCCCTGGAATGGATACTGTACAGTGATATGATCTGCGTCTTCATTTTTCTCCAATCATGCATGGGATTGCTTTTTTTTGACCTTGACCATTTCAAGGGATGCGCTTTGTAGTTCAGGTGATGTGATAAACACTCCATAGGACCACACCAATGCCAGAACCACTCTCAGAAGCCTGATCACCAACGTTTGTTTGCGGTATTGAAACACTGTGTGGAGCAGAATTACACAGTTACCCCCCCGCCCCCCCCTTGACTTGGGAAAAGTGCCAAAGATGCACGGAGATGTTTTGTCAGGAAAACTCGGGCAGACACAAATGTGGATTGACAGTGAGTTTGTAAAACACAACGGTAGCAATTTACACATGGTAACCTTCGCAACACAAGAAAACTCAGCAAACTACAGTATCATTCTGAGGGTGTTTTTCAGACAAATCTCAGAGGACCGTGTATTGGTAGTCCAGGGGTGTCTTAGCAGCCGACAGCTATTCTTGGAAATGCTCGCACATTCTTTCCCTACTAAACCCTTGGCTTTCTCTGACACTGAGAGTAAAAAATAAAATAAGAGTTGAACATGTCGATTGCACTTTTTAACAATCCCTGCTGAATTTTACATATGGACCTTGGAACACAAGGAAATTAATCTCAAATACAATGTGAGTATAATGTGAGAGAATAAATCAGGGATACTGTGCCAAGGATGCTCTTGGAGGAACTTTCTGTGAAAAATAATACAACAGCAGCCCCGGCGAGCTTTGGAACGCTTTATATTGTGAAAAAGGACAAAGGAAATGATTGCAGATGATCATTGTAATGAGCAGAGCATTGCTCGGTGATTTTCCAGGCATGAACAATTCAGGACATTGCGCTGGAGAGACCTTGGAAGTAGGGAGGCTCTTTAAAAATGCAAATTGCTTTTACAGCAGACAGGGATGTTGATGATTATGGTTTTACCAACACAATGTCAACTTAATCTGAGACTCCAAGATGGACTTTTCATTTCTGTCTCACTATACATTGCTTTATTTGCAATGTCTAAGCTTTCCTCCAGGGTGCTTGCCAACCCTGTTAAATGAAACTTAATTTGTGTTTTTTAGTATTAATCCTTCCACAAACCGAGGAGTGTTGTCCAGGCTCTTTGTGAGCAAAGCATGATATTCCCCAGCTTTTTTCTGAATAAGGGGGTGACCCTATTAAATAATGGAGAATATTGCAACAATCGTTTAATAGTGCATCACTCAGGTGATGAAAAGCTTTCCCTCGTTATGCATAAGGCATCTGTTTGCATGAAACTGTGCAATTCTTCTTAACCGGCTTCAAGTGACCATATTCAACCCATGTAACCGGTTGCTGAGTAAAATTGGGCAATTCACACATTGCTGTGTCTGCACTTTCTACCCAATGTTCTGATCTCTATAAATGGTACTGCAGCATTTTCTCATTATGTAGCAGGTGGAAGCATTAATTACTTTCATAAAACATTGTGGGCATCATGATATATTTATGCGGTGTAAAATCATATTTCAATGTAGGGTGATCATTCATTTTCGGTGTGGAAATGCACTGCGGCCATAGAGCAAACGAGAAAGCAGTGGTTGAAGTGTGTGATGTTGGGGGTTTGCGATGGATGGGCAGGATTACCTGTTTTCTGATGGGGGGAAAAAAATAACCAAAAACCAGTCGAGAAAGCAAAAGTAGGCGACCCTGTCTAGCATGGTGGGATGCAACATTACGGTCTGTTAAATCAAAGCATCCCCACTAATGACGTTGCTGATGACTAGTCTTTATGTGTTAGTGTGTGCGCACAGGGCGCACAGGGCTGCTTATTTTATGAATCACAAAAAGACACTAATGTTCACTAAAAGTAATTTATTTTACTGAGTCTGTGGGGGAATCAGTATCCAAGCTTCAGTACTTTTACCTAATTCGCCACTGAAAGACATTATGTGGAAGCTTTTGGAGTAGATGTGACTGAGGGTGTTCAGTAATTGCCGAGAATTTATGGTTTAGTGGAATGATTTGTCAAGAAACATTCTGATTTGATTGTTTCTTCAGAAATGCAAAAAAAAACAAAAATCATTTTATGTGGCCCGCAAAAGCGAATCAATCAAAGTTAACCAACATTTCAAATTGTAATAAATAATAATGTTGCGATATTGCCAGCATTTTTTTGCTACTCTTTTTACATAAACTTGAACAATAATTGGACTTTTCATGATAATTGGCTTCTGATTCCTAAACTAGTCATCCATCAGTCGCGTTGTATATAGAAGAATATGAGGCAACTCAACATTTATTTGGTTTGACAGACTTAACAGCTTATGATCAACGAGGGGACTTATCAAAAATATCAATTTGTGATAAAATATTAAATTGACCACATTTGGACAAACACAGTTGAGTTCACCAGCAATATCCTACTCGAGGAAGGCAAAAATAAAATGCATATATAACCGTAGGATTAAGCAGGGATCATTCTTACCTTGACCAGCTCGTAATGTTGGATCCCATTGATCCCGACATCGGGGTCAAACGCAGAGGGCACTGGGTATCGGGTGTTAATGGCGGTGTTCTCTGGGATGGAGATGTTTATGACCGTGGACTGGAAAAGGGGCGCGTTGTCATTGACGTCCTCAATCAGGAAGCGGATCTTGACCAGTCGGAAGATCTCATCAGGCAAGACAGCCACCTCAATTTCATAATAGCAGCGTTTCTCTGCAAAGATTCCGGAGCACAGCTTCTCCCTGTCGATTCGGTGACTGGTCGTAAAGATCTCCCCCGTGTTGGCCTCCACCCTCACCAAAGGCACGTCGCCAGTCTTGTACACAGGCTTGAACTGCAGAGGCGAGGACAACCGGACGTTTGGGTCCAGGTTGAGGTCGAGATCCCTGCGCAAGTTCCCGATGCGGACGTTTTCCGGTTGCTCCTCCTTCACTGTGTAGTCTCTCTCCTGGGCCCGGCATATGAAGACCGTGGAGGTGAGAAAGACCACCAGCAGATAAGTCTGACTTGCTAAGTTCATACTCAAGAGTGGATGGAGCTTCACTTCCACAGAAGCAATTCTGTCTCGAGAGAGTGGAACAGAGTAACAAAGGGGAAAAGGACCGAAAATGTCAATACCGGAATGTACATTTTGCTCAATTCCCGCTACAGCGGTGACCTATTCATCTCATGGAGTTATGAACACCCATCCTTCCAATGTCTTTGAGTGCAAATTAAAGGTAGTTTTACACTATTAACCTTTGCTAACAGCCACTGAGCAAGAGGACACATAAAGGTTAGCACTTCACATCTTCCATCAATCTATGTAAGTTGCTTCTGATGAAAGGTGTATTTTTTTTTTATTTTATTTATTTTTTTTTTTTTTATGAGTCTCAAAAATATGTGAACCAGTGGCAGCAAAGATCATTTGCATTGGCAGATTGTCCACATCAGACCTTTTTCATGTCAAATGGCTGTGAATCAATGCAATGCGTAAGCTGCACCTCATAACCGAGCATCCGCCGAGCAGGAGAAGGCGTTACGCATTGGTGCGTGCATGCATGCACACACACGCGTCACTGCGAGTTGTAACACTTGACAGCAGCTATTAATAGACAGCCTAATTTGCTTCGAACGTAAACAATTGAGCTCCCGAGTATTTTGTGAACGCCCATGTGCAGCAGAACGAGACAAACGGCAATTTGGAATTCGTGTGAGCATCATTTATGTTCTCAAATATTTCTTTGAGACACCTCTGAGATATTCCCCTGATGCATTGTGATACTCTTTTTTACAAAATATTTAATTTTTATAATAATAAGCACATCTTTTAAATACCTCTTAGATATTCCCCTGATGCATTGTGATATTCTTTTTTTTTTATAATCATAAGCAAATGCATTTGGGTTCATCATTGCAATGAATCGGACAAATATTAGACTAACAATGCATTTGCTGCTGCAGCCTCTCAGAAACAGGAATGGACATTTGACTACATTCACTTGAATGACTACATAGCAGATTAAAGGTCAAATAGCTTTTTTTATTCCCTTTTAGAGGATGGGCAAATCACTCTGAGTTCTGCATTACTGTTTTGGTGGTTCCTATCGCACTGAGCGGATGAAAATGGCCTAGAGGAGTTGCATGGATCACGTGACTTAATAGCCCACTGTTGAGATCAGGTTCATCTTTCGACCACAAAGTCGTCAAAAATAACCAGTGCCAGTAGTGCACTCCCGTTTGCCGATGGACTAGAGTTTTGCAGCTGGTAAGCTATTTCGCCACTTTTTCGAAACCGTTGTGTTTGTATCCTGATAGTAAGTCTAAATCAGTCAATTAAAGACCATTCTGACCGGCACCCAATGAGAATTTTACTGTGCAACATATTTGAGGACTGTACTTTGAGAATGTTGCTCTGCACCATTCAGTTATTAAAAAACCCCAAAAAATGTATGACAGCTGCAGTATTATATTCACTCGTGACTGCGGACCATAAATACTGTAGCCCTTTGGGACTGGACGAAAATGTTGTTTAATGAATTTCCCTCCTATTTTACATGATCCCCCGTGTTGGCCTCCACCCTCACCAAAGGCACGTCGCCAGTCTTGTACACAGGCTTGAACTGCAGAGGCGCGGACAACCGGACGTTTGGGGCCCGGTTCCAGGTTGAGGTCGAGATCCCTGCGCAAGTTCCCGATGCGGACGTTTTCCGGTTGCTCCTCCTTCACTGTGTAGTCTCTCTCCTGGGCCCGGCATATGAAGACCGTGGAGGTGAGAAAGACCACCAGCAGATAAGTCTGACTTGCTAAGTTCATACTCAAGAGTGGATGGAGCTTCACTTCCACAGAAGCAATTCTGTCTCGAGAGAGTGGAACAGAGTAACAAAGGGGAAAAGGACCGAAAATGTCAATACCGGAATGTACATTTTGCTCAATTCCCGCTACAGCGGTGACCTATTCATCTCATGGAGTTATGAACACCCATCCTTCCCATGTCTTTGAGTGCAAATTAAAGGTAGTTTTACACTATTACCCTTTGCTAACAGCCACTGAGCAAGAGGACACATAAAGGTTAGCACTTCACATCTTCCATCAATCTATGTAAGTTGCTTCTGATGAAAGGTGTATTTTTTTTTTATTTTATTTATTTTTTTTTTTTTTATGAGTCTCAAAAATATGTGAACCAGTGGCAGCAAAGATCATTTGCATTGGCAGATTGTCCACATCAGACCTTTTTCATGTCAAATGGCTGTGAATCAATGCAATGCGTAAGCTGCACCTCATAACCGAGCATCCGCCGAGCAGGAGAAGGCGTTACGCATTGGTGCGTGCATGCATGCACACACACGCGTCACTGCGAGTTGTAACACTTGACAGCAGCTATTAATAGACAGCCTAATTTGCTTCGAACGTAAACAATTGAGCTCCCGAGTATTTTGTGAACGCCCATGTGCAGCAGAACGAGACAAACGGCAATTTGGAATTCGTGTGAGCATCATTTATGTTCTCAAATATTTCTTTGAGACACCTCTGAGATATTCCCCTGATGCATTGTGATACTCTTTTTTACAAAATATTTAATTTTTATAATAATAAGCACATCTTTTAAATACCTCTTAGATATTCCCCTGATGCATTGTGATATTCTTTTTTTTTTATAATCATAAGCAAATGCATTTGGGTTCATCATTGCAATGAATCGGACAAATATTAGACTAACAATGCATTTGCTGCTGCAGCCTCTCAGAAACAGGAATGGACATTTGACTACATTCACTTGAATGACTACATAGCAGATTAAAGGTCAAATAGCTTTTTTTATTCCCTTTTAGAGGATGGGCAAATCACTCTGAGTTCTGCATTACTGTTTTGGTGGTTCCTATCGCACTGAGCGGATGAAAATGGCCTAGAGGAGTTGCATGGATCACGTGACTTAATAGCCCACTGTTGAGATCAGGTTCATCTTTCGACCACAAAGTCGTCAAAAATAACCAGTGCCAGTAGTGCACTCCCGTTTGCCGATGGACTAGAGTTTTGCAGCTGGTAAGCTATTTCGCCACTTTTTCGAAACCGTTGTGTTTGTATCCTGATAGTAAGTCTAAATCAGTCAATTAAAGACCATTCTGACCGGCACCCAATGAGAATTTTACTGTGCAACATATTTGAGGACTGTACTTTGAGAATGTTGCTCTGCACCATTCAGTTATTAAAAAACCCCAAAAAATGTATGACAGCTGCAGTATTATATTCACTCGTGACTGCGGACCATAAATACTGTAGCCCTTTGGGACTGGACGAAAATGTTGTTTAATGAATTTCCCTCCTATTTTACATGACTCAGACAATAACCTGTAGAAAAAGGCATGAGTACCTAAATTGCACTACAGGGGTCCTCTTCCTTGGCAAGGCAACCACATTCATTGAAGCTCTCAGCCTACTGACAAAGGGGAATTGATTAAAAATAAGAGTTTAATTTGGCCAGGTTTTTTTTTTTAATGGCAATAATTGCAAGATGTTTTTTTTTCATATCTGTTATAAAGCGGCCACATGAGACTCATTACAGTACAGTTAGACGAGAAGAAAAGAAGACAGCTGACATTGATCAGTGTGAGGATTACTCACATTGTATGAATAGCACAGGCGGTATTGTGCTGCTGAATCAAAATATGGATGAGTTACATCCCATCAGCAAGTGTGGAACACTTTGAAGTGTGCGTCATATCAGACGCCAAATTGCTTTATTGTGACGATCGCAAGGCACTCCAAGGCGCATGATGAAGTTTGAATTTAATCCTTAAATGAAAAGTGATTCACCACGGTGAAAAGGAAAGTAAAACAGCAAAGATCAAAGAATTATCTCGATTGTGTCTCCCTCATAAAATGACAAGACTTTTCTGAGATATGAAAGGTGAGTGTGTGCGTGTGTGTATATGCTGTATGTGTTTATTTGAGTCTGAACAGGGCTCCAAATGCAGTGAGAGAATGAGAGAAAAACTTGGCAATGATACGGTTGACCAAGGATAATATTTTACCAGAATTCAAGAGATGTCCGCAAAACGGCCACGAGACTCAGAGGAGCTGCACAATCTTATGAGGTCCAATAATTACGCATTGCAAGTAAACTTTGAGGTGACATGTAGAATATTTTCACATCAATGTACAACTCTAACGGACGATTCTGTTAAATCTGTGAGGATACTTTTGGGTCAAATTGTGATAACGCCTTACACAAAATACTTCAGTGATGAAGGAACTTGATAAGTTGTGCTGTGATTCGTGTGGGTTTTTTTTTTTTGTTTTGTTTTGTTTTTTAATATGAGGATAATTAGTTGGCAATGGCATAGAGCGCCATTAAATCTTAAGAAGTGGTTGTTCTAATACTGTACTTTACTCCTCTCGTGTACCTAATAAATGCTTTGTCTCAGTATGATGAAGTGTTGTTCTTCGCCACTTCAACCTCAAGCCACAAGAAATACAGACATTAAAGATCTCATTTTACTTCAAGCCTTTGTTTCCAGGACAACATGCCAACATTAGTGCGTGTCGCAATTATATTGCCTCTTTGGTCCTGTAATTGTGGACCAAGGTCAGGCCAAGCAAAAGAATGAAATGTAAAATAAATGTCAATCTGTGCGTCTCCTTTGCTTACATTTTAATAGTTTACAGAAATGCTATTTTTATTTTATTTCCGGACCGGAAGCCACTTTGGATTCAGTCGGCGAACCAAAGCTTCCCTCATGGGAGACAAGGCAAAGAAGAGTAGGCTGCACTGGATCACTTTCCATGACAGTGTGATGGACAAGTCTTCCTTTTGTTTGGATCTACTGGCTGTAGGAGCGGAAGGCCAAATCTACAGTCCAACCACTTTCACACTTTGCCTTTACCCTTAAAGAGAGCCTCAACCATCAACTGCATTGGGCCCAAAGACATTGAGACTTCTTGATTAGAACGGAGTTCGTTATCGTCATTACATGGAAATGGGATTTTTTAAAGACTTCGGATTCTCTTGGAGTCATCTCATTGAAAAGCTCTAAAGATCGCTGACAGCCTGACAAGATCAGCCCCCGCCCCCACCCCTCCATCCCTCACTTGCCTTCCCAATACACACAGCTGGCACAAATTTCCTTCAGCACCAAGAAATGACATATGCTCTCCCTCTGGAAATTACGACAATTGCAACGTAACATAGTCCTCCTGGAAATGGGCAGAATTCCGGAAAAATGTTGTTTGACTTTGACAAAGTACAAAGTAGGCTAAGAACTTGAGACACAATCAGAGTTCCCCACTATTGAAAACTATTCTGTATTTGTTTAGGAAAAAAAGGGATTATTCAAATTATATTTTGCACGTTGTTTGCGTTTTGGTTTTTATCAGCCGCAGTGACTTTTCATGTCAGTTGTAGTGATTGAGAATAGACATTAATTGTAATTTATATAAATACATGCGCACTCACTATTGTTTCTTACCCCCTGCAGTAGCGAGATGTCAAATTGGCACGACTGGAATAATGGGCCTCAAGAGGGCAGTCAATACATGTTCGTCTATCACTGCTGACGAACGTAAACTTTCTCACCGCTCAAATCTGGTTTGTCAATAACAATTAAGCTGATCATGTCATATCAACAAGAAATGACTATTTTAATTTGAAATTACATTGTAATTCACTTTTAACAACGGTGTAAAACCTTGCCAAATGCAATGTCATGGATGGCATGACCTTAAAAAATGTGAACACACTTCTAAACAAAATACGACTGTTGAAGGAAATTAAAACCCACTTCATCCAGAACGCAATACGATCAATCAAATAAACTTTAGAGGCTCATTCGAACTGTGGTACACACTCAGCAGATGCCTTTAGGTATAGAGGTACAATAAATGATATTTGAAGCAAGACCTGCATCAAAATGTTTACCTTCATAAAAGACATGCTTATTTTTAAACACGTAATTGTGGCAATAGTTTGACATTTAGAACTGCATTGCATCATGTTGAGGCATTTTCTGACAGCACTTGTGTTGAATTTCAATATACTGTACAGTTTGTGTGTATTCTATGAGTGTACATCGATCATTGTAGTGGAAAAGAGTGTTAAAGGAAGGTCTATGAAATGCTACAGGATATACAACTTGCCCTTCACAAACCATTAACCGGTCCAACTCTACATTTTAATACATTGACTTTTTTTCCTTTCATACTAGGAAAATACTGAGGAATTGGACCCCCCCCCCAAAAAAAAATGCCACCAATCAATGTTACAAAATTAATTCAGCCTAATTTAGAAATTACTCCAAAATGTAATAATACCTCACTGTGGTACGCACTGATTCTACGTGTTAAAAATTAGTGTGCATGTATGCGCCCCAAACAAGCCTTAGCGGTGATGACAGAAACATCACGAACACTTGTCTCCGAAGAGCAGAATGGAAATTGGTCTGGAACAAAGTGATTGCCCCCCGAGGTTATAGTCTGTGACAGCTCCGCGGCTGGACCGGGATCTCGCTTGTTGCCGCGCACCCACGCAACGTGCTCTGCAGCCAAGATGCTGAGAGACCAGCGCTTGAAAGTCGGGGCACTTTCGGGCCATCCATTAATTATGTTATTACCACAATATGGATAATTTCCCACTTGTATTGGAATAATGTGTGCACACTAGGGGAAAGCCAGATATATTCAAGCAAATTATTGGCTCACTACTGTCACGTTAATATATGTCCACTTTGAATGGTTGCGTTTAAGTGTATGTGGCGCATTTTCGTTGCAATTTGGCTGTTGGTTGAGCTCGTCGATCGTTTGAACAGACACATGAAGTCAAAAAAATTCCGACCTTATCATTGAAGCTATTTTTAAAAAAGCTCTTACCTTTTCCGCTTGGCTGGGCTGAAAAAATCAGTTAGTTGTGCCTCCGCGTAAAGACATCACTGATTTTCAAAAATGTAAACATAATAATGAATCAAGTGCCATGTATTGAGCTGAATTGGAAATAGGACGAGGGTAATAATCCTCGTGAGGGAAAAAAAAGATGGCAATAGAACAAACCAAATATCCACTACAAAAACTTATCCATGCGCAAAAAAGCGGTTGTCCACGAGAGCTGGAGGAAATAAACACGCACAAAACTTTGTTTATAAAAGGAACACCGGTACAATTCCTCTTCAGCTGTCCAAGCTTCGTTTTTCACCCTAACTGTATCCCTATATCTGCTATTCACGCCAACGTCGCTTGCGCCAAAACGTGCGTCAAAAACTTCCATCCAAAAATACACCTCTTGGTGAAAACTTGCAGCTAATTAATTTTACACTCATGCGAACAAACAAACAAACAAAAAATAGCAAATAAGAGGGATGCACAGATTGCATCGCTTGCCCGCCCCCCTCCCTCCTCCAAGATGGATCAAATTGTGGCTCGGTGCAGCACCATTTGCCGAAGCCGGGATAGACGCTTCGCCGAGGCTGTGCGCTAAACTAGAAATGTCTCGGTAGTATTGGATGAACTCTCCGTGTGCGCCCACCTCTCTCCCTCACTCGCTCTCCCCACCGCTGACATCACGGAGGAAGGAGGAGCCAGCAGAAAACTCCGGAGCTGTGGTCCTGTTAAAGCCGCACTGCGTTGGTGAGAAGCTCACACTGCCTTGTGAGAAGCATTCGGGAGTGCGAACTGCATGCGCGGCATTACTCCTCAAATCCACCTGAAAGCAAGAGGGCGGCAATGTTCACTTGTATTTTTGGATTCCCATGAGTCCTATTGAATCATTGGCACCTCTGCATAAAGATGAGCGATGAGATTCTAACTCTTCTCACCACGTCACAACAACGTTTTTTTTTTTTTTTTTTAAAGCTGAGAATGGGGTGAGAGGGTTGATAATGGGCTTGTTCACACCTTCCATAGATAACAATTTATCAGACACTTTTGGTGACAGTTGATGTTCGACATACTGTAGTTTGGTTTATAGCCACAGAGCACCTTATAGGTAGGGGCTAAGGTTGAAATGTTAACAGTAAAACTTGCTGGTGCAAATGGTCAATCGTAAGGAAATAGTGAACCAATCCGTGACACCAAATTGAGATGCTACATTTGTTTACAAGTCACTCAGCATTTTGACCAGCCACAATTTTATTGTTGGGTAATAGGGGTTATGCACAACCAATTTAGGCATTCGGTAAAACAGGCAACAGCATTTTCTTCTTTTCAAGCCCTACGGCAGGATACCGGGAAAAAGTAACTGATGGCGGACACTAGGACCATGCTTCTCACCCAGCAGGCATGCAGTAGGGGGCGTGTTTAGGTGAATGTCTTTGGCGCAATGTTGTAATTGTTTAGATCCACTTGTTGGCAGTCGTGGAATAAAGACATATATACAGTCAATCGTGTGTGCTCCTTTTGACTGCCACAACTGAAGAAATATGAAACAATCAAATACTCAGCTTTCAATAAGTATTTTAGGTGCATACACTTTGACTCCTTATTGCTGCCAAACAACAAAATTGAGATCTTTAAAACTCTTCCGTGTTTTAAAGAAGATTTGAAAGTTTGCATTTCATTCACCAAAAAAATAAGGTCATGTGATCCACTAGGTCCAATTCATGGTCAAATTCTTGGTCAAAGTTACTAAAATGCGCATCAAACTTCTCAACGAGTGCAGATTTGGATTACATTTTGAACACATTTTCCAAGAATACCTGTTTTGCCAAGATTCACCCAGTCGTTCCTGAGGTATAAAGTTTCAAGCAAAGGTGGCCATGCCCCTTTTTGCTAACCTAACGAAAAATCAGTGGGCTGTAGCTCCCAAACAGCTACGGCGATTGACCTAAAATTTGAGATTTAGTGTTGTGCCATTACTATCAACAAGTACAACAAGTTTCACTAAAATAAAAATCCGCTTGTTTACATTTTCCAGATTTTTAGGCTGATTTTGACATGGGATGCCCCTAAGATTTTGAAAAGTCCAGATCGAGAGAATTTCTGGAAGCAAAGATACCATTGTGTCTATTCATTGTGATATATATTTCTGTACCCTAGTCTTTGTATCTACGTCTGCTAGTCGTAGAAAGGGTTCTGTCAGTCGTCATCTGTACCTGTGGGTAAAAAACAAATTTGTTTTTTACCCACAGGTACAGATGACGACTGACAGAACCCTTTCTACGATGGAACTTTCCTGTACGGCTGAGAGCCTCCACAAGCATACGTCTGCTTGTATTCAATGCCTCAGTCAAAGTGAATGGATTCATCCATCCATCCATCCATCCATCCATCCATCCATTTTCTGAACCGCTTTGTCCTCACAAGGGTCATGGGGGGGTGCTGGAGCGTATCGCAGCTGTCTTCGGGCAGAAGGCGGGGGACACCCTGAACCAGTTGCCACACAATCGCAGGGCACATAGAAAAACAACCATACGCGCGCATACTCACACCTAGGGACAATTTAGAATGTTCAATTAGCCTGCCATGCATGTTTTTGGAATGTGGAAGGACATTCGGAGAAAACCCACGCAGGCCCACGACCTCTGCACTGTGAGGTTGACGCGCTAACAACTGGACAACCGGGGCCACCCTTGAATGGATTCAATACATTTCAAAAACCTTTTCACATTTTTTTTTTTTTTTACTATCAGGTAACACAGAATTAAACAAATATGTATGACTGCTGATATGTACAGTTGTGCTGTTAAGTTGACATACCTTGCCAGAAACATGACACTGTTCCATCTTTTTTTTGGGGGTGGGGGAATGTGTTGCAGCCATACATTTCGAAGTTAAAGATTTTTTGCTAAACATAATGAAGTTCAGCAGTTTGGACATTAAATATCTTGTCTTTTTAGTGTATTCCATTGGTTCAAAAGGATTTGCAAATCTTTGTATTCTGTTTTTTATTTATGTTTAACTCAATGTCCCAACTTCATTGGAATTGGGTTTCCACTGGACTAATTGAGGGAATCAAACAGGAGATTTGAATCTGCCGATGTCCAGCAGATGAACCATGAAAATGTACTACAATGTTAAAGAAAAACGTCTGCGTGGTCAAGTTTTTTTCCCCCACTTTTCAAATCTCCATATCCAAGAGGGGGATTCAGTTTGTAAATGACTCATTGCCTTCCTCAGATTTCTCCCTTTCTCATTCAGCATGGCACTGTGCATTAGCATCCCATGAACATAATTTCGAGCAAAATCATTTCCACCCACACTTAAGTAGTATTGATCACATCGCTGACAACAAGCTGGGTTGCTACATAAATAATAACCTGGGCAGGCGAGTATTCAGTTTTGCCACCCGCATGCACAGTATTTTCCCCATGCATGAAGTACCAAGTTTTGAAAAGATTTCCAAGCTTTTTCACATGTCGCTGTCAATAAACAGTGGCACATACTGTGTAGTTCCAATAGAAAGCAAGTCTTTTTGAAAAGCGAGAGAAATCCGAACAAAAAAAAGGGCCCCTTTTACAGAAGCTGCTCGTTTCCACAGTAACTTTCAAGAACCACTTAAGAGTTATACCCCAATGAGTTGAATCTCTCTCTATTGCCTCATTTTTTTTCAGCTTCTTCTCACTTTTTCCAAGATCTCTGGAGGTAAAAAAAAAAAAATAAAGATTTGAAAAAGATGGAGTGGACAGCACAAGGACAATTCAATATTTACTTTTAGCTTCTTCGCCGCAGAGGTAGAATTTCAGAGAAATGATGCAGGGACCCAAGACAGACAAAGACTGCATAGGATAATATTTGAACTTTTCCCGCAGCATGTGAATATGAAACGTGTGTGGCCCTAGTTTCATCCAAAGTAGTGGATCAGAAGGAAGAAAAGGCTTTAGGCTCCCCATCTGTCATGTCAGTGTTGAAACGCTTGACAACAGACACAAATCATGCTGCATGGGCACCCATGTCTGGCTATAGTTGAGAAGTTTAAAAGTAATACTAACCTTGTCCAGCGTGAGACAAAAATCCACTCAATCAGAAACTCTGACAAAAGATACATTGTGATGTTGACAACATAAAATGGATTTGAAAGAGGATATGGGTCAAATAATTGATTTTCCACTGAATTCATCTTAGTGTCACTTGATATCCTGGATCCTATTGGAAGCATTCGTGTTTGCAATGCTCATGGCGCAATCTGATTTGTATTTGATGCATAAACATGCCCTTTTGTTTGGCCTCAATTAATCAACATCACAATGGCAAGAAGTTTACTTCCAATAAAACTACAGCTAATAATATCCTGTCAAATCAACATGAAGCCCGCTTAAAGCAAAATGAACAGACTTCCTCACGAGGCCAAGAATTCTCAAGACTAATGAAGGGTCTAGCATTGAGTGGCATGTATTTGCAAAACACCAATTAGACGAACGCCAGACCTCACCTAATGTCCACTGGCAAAATAATGTGTGCGTGCAGGAGAGATACATGATGCTGTTACATGACAGCTAATTAATTCCCGCTGAATGTCTTGCAGGAAACTACCGGCTGCATGATAAAAACATGCATTGTTCGGAGCAGATTTGGGAGAGTTCTCTGCGGTTTTGTCATGCCATGGTTGCAGCTGCAAGGCTGCTATTGGTTTTCACAACTGAGTATTGCAACTGAATATTATGACGTGAATGTAGCCGATGTGAAAAAAAGTCTCAGTTTAATAACCTCATCTCAGACAGAACAGGTCAAAATTGAACTTAACAAGCGATATCCACATTTTAGGCGTGATGTATGAACACTTTGGGATTCCCCCGGAAGAGCTGGACGAAGTGGCTGGGGAAAAGGAAGCGAAAGCAGCTGCCCCCGCGACCATAGAAGAGGCGATCCATACCTTGACCTGAATTTAAAACTATACATAGTCATATTATGATGATTATTATTATTCAGCATTACAAAAAAACATTAATAATGTTTATGATAATAATCAATGATGTAAATTTAGGGCAGCTAAAAAAAAAAAAATAGACTAATCAAGTAATTTATTTTATGAGAGGGACAGTATTAGCTGTACAGTGTAAGAAAAAAAATCTAATTTCTAAGACAGACATTTAGTTGTTTCACTTTTCTCCATTTCAAGAGGTGGCATCTTATTTGTGTGTTGTACGATGTGGACAATTTACATGACGTGGTGATGATTCCTCCCACAAAGCTGATACTGTATTGGGTGTGATACATTTGAACTGTGCTACACTGGGCATTGATTGATTGGTTGATTGATTGGTTGAAAGCCAATGATATTTAAATAAAATATGAAAGACAGGGCAAGATCATCTCGAGGTGTCTGCCTCACCACATTTTAAATGTTCAAAGGAAGTCGGAAGCAGTAGATAGTTTCGCTGACTACGCAAAGTATTCAACGGGATAGTATTAGCCATACAGTTGATGAACAAAATCTCAGCCATTTCAAAGGGAGATATTAAGTTGTGAGCGTTTTCTCCATTTCAAGAGGTAACAACTGTTAAACAGCATTTGTGTGTGGTACGATGTGGGTAATATACATGCTGTGGTGATGATTCCTTCCATCTGTCTACTGTGAAACAGCCCGCGGCAACATTGTCGAATGAGAACGTTTGCTTGGTAGTACACATTACTTTTAGCTGAAGGTTCATTTTCTATTTGTCTGTTGAGTTGTTCGACTTCTCGCGAAAGGAGTTGTGAGGAGACCTTTGAATCCTGAAGAAAGCAATTTAGGCTGCAGAACACAATGAACCCGAACAATTTTGCTGGCACAGTCTTGATTAATAAAGACATGCAACACTCGTTTAACACAGTGCCAGCATTTGACGACGCATTTGCCTTTGCATGGTGAAGGTCACTGAATTGATTTTAGATAAAAATTTTATGTGGTGAAGATTTCAATCTTAATGGCTTGCCTTTGTGAGGTCAGAAACAAGCCTGGGCCTGGTGACAACAAAAGTTAGTTGAATATAAATTGCATGGATGTGACTTAAAAGTGAGATGATGGTTCTTCAATCAGTCAATATTGATTCCTCAGCGCGCGTTCCTTATTCTGTTAGTTTTGACAGCAAACTATTTTTGAGTTGTGACAGGAGAGAAAACGAATTGTGTTTTCGATAATCACCAAGGAGTCATTATTTGCCACTTGTCCTCCCCAGATGGCCAAATGCTTGATGTTCTCGTCACGTCGAGTTGTGTTTCCTCCTGCCTTGAATGGGCTGTGTACACAACCATTGTTTGATGAGTAAAATTGAAGGCAAGGCTTGTAAACTGCCGATGCCCCCCTTGCCAAAGACATGGCACTGCAAAGACAATGTGCGCACACATCTCCTTTGCACTCTTGAGACTTTAAGCTCCTTATCTTGCTGCTTTAGAAAGGAAGCAGACTGTATTGTGCTGGAACGAATGCTGCGGAGCTTCAAACTATACGGTCGAACAAAAATGAGGGAAACTAACCTAAAGCCATTTAATCTGTGACAGGAACATATTAGAATTGCAGTTTATCTCTAAATAACGTCATCATTAGAGCGGTATTGATTTGACAATAACGTTCAGGATTTTGCATGCATTTTGCAAGAGCATAGAGTCGAGTGTATCACGTAGAGATACTTCCAAAATTTTGGGCGCCTTATTGACTGCGGATACATGAAATGGCACCTGCAATTGGTTCTTCTACGTTCCTAACAGTCCCAGCTTCAAGAAGTTTTCTTCACAATGTTAGAGAGTGCATGTCTATGTGTTGGAAATACAACACAAACAACATTTGAATCGACTCCAACATGAGCCTAAAATAGCTGAGGTCAAAGGTGATCAAAATAGATACTAGACTGAATCCCCTTTGAGATTATGAACAATTTTAACTCATTCAATCTTCAATGGATGGCCTATTATTCTTAGAAAAAAAATCCAGATGTCCTTGGTAGTTGATCCCAGAGGTCGCTAGTAAAATGTTTTGTAAAGTTTGGGTATGCTGTTGTTGTTTGTAAGCAATTTAACACAAGGGTGGCTTCTTCCCACATTGCCAGATGCTGTGGATAAACACCAATTCATATTAATCAATCTAGATGAATATGTGTATTGTTACAAGCTGTTATTTTAGGCTCTTGTTTTGTTAGGAGTCAAACCGGTGAAAAATGGAGCTCTTTCCAAGAGTGTGGTTATTTTCTGATCGCTTTTTTTTTCCATTTCATGTCTTAAGGCATCTTTCATGGCACGATGTTGTGGATTCAAAGGAGACATAACAAGAAGCAGCAAAAGAGCATTTAACAGTAGGAGACGACACAAACAGGTTTGGATTCAAAACTACCGAACTTGCTGTGAGTGAGAGACTGTCACAGTGTCATCACAGTGTTTCTTCCCGCAGAGCTGTGTGTGTCAGTCCATCAGTTATATTAGCCATCTAAGTGGGCCTCAATCAAGTGCAGTTGTGATGAGGGGAATCTTGTCCATCCTCAGTGTGTGTCCCCACAGAAGGAAAATGTTCAGCATTGATTTCATGTCTTTTGAGACCCTACAGACTTCAGATGGAAGTGACAGTTAGTGACTGAGCTCTGTTTTGGTGACAGACTCAAGTGGAACGAGAAGCAGCTTTGAAAGTGCTCGCTGAAAAATACCAAGCAGATGTTTTTTTTTTTTTTTTTTTCACTCAAAAAACCTGAGAGATGACGAGTTGTTGGAGAATGCCATGTTATGGCCTACAAATTATCCCGCTGAGACAATTTGGCTCCATTTCAAGCACTTTTTCAGGAAATTAAGACCAACGTTACAGTTCCATTTTTCCTAGTAACAATTTTCGTGTGTTGCCATTGCTGTCTTCCATGTGTCTGCAGTTCAGACCTCCATATTAAGGTCAAATGGATCGGCCGAATTTGTGATGGTGTCCTGCATTTACATGATAATCATGGCTTACATTGCGATTGTAAAATGAATGTGTGCACATATTGTTTGTTACAAAATAAACATGGTGGGATTTTACCCATTAAACCTCACTTTCCAAAGCTATCATATCTGTGCGTCAAGGTCACATTTTTGTGGGGTGGGTGGGTGGTGGGGGGGGAACTGACTGACGGACCGGTTGCCGGACTGGCTGAATGGTGAAATCTTTACCGGTGGAAGCGATAACAGAAGCGCAGTTATAAGAACATGATGAACTACAGACTGATGATTACAGTTTGGTTCGGCTTAAAAAAAACTGATGGTCTGATAATAACAGACGGATACTCAGACTGTTGACGGATGATGAAAGACGGACTCAAAAAATAAAATTCTAAATTCTCACCTCTCCAAAGGACATTGTGGATACATCTACAGCTCAGGCAGCTATTGTCTTCAAAATTTTACAACCCCTAAAGATAGCATTGTGAAAAATATTGTTTGAGATATTACCTTGACTTTCATTATGTCACCAAAAAAAAAAAAAAAAAAGCCAGTGAAGCCACGAGAGTAACAACCACCTCCCAATTTCCATCCACTTTCTATAACACATATCCTTGTCAGTGTTCCAGGGTGCTGGAGTCTACTCCAGGAAAATGAAACATGAAATCTTACAATCACAGAAATAACAATGTTGTTGACCAACTTTATCAATGTACAAAGCTATTTTTTTCTTCTTCCCTTGAGAATGAATAGTTGCAGGAAACAGATGCCTTCCCTTGTTCTTTTGTCATGGAATTGTTTTCTTTATCATCAAGAACCAATTCCGAGAGACAATTCCTCTTCTGGGCACCCACTGAGCAGGATTCTCTTTGGGGTAAATCAAAACACTTCAGAAAAAGAAAGAATACATTTCAAAGATTGGGACGGACTGAATATTAACTTGAACCAGTCCCTTCTCTTCGGAAGCAGAATGAATAAATTTTACTCAGGAAAAAAAAAAACGTCAACAACAAAAACATTCAGTGTTTATTAACAATCTCTTGAAGTCCTTCCCTGTACTTTTGAGGAAGCATACAAACCCGTTTGATTTTTTTTTTTGGTAGAGAGAGAGAGAGAGAGAGAGAGAGAGAGAGAGAGAGAGAGAGAGAGAGAGAGAGAGGTAACCGATTCTTTTTGAAGTGCTTCTCTCTTTTTTGTTTATTAAAGATGTGGATTTGGCTTGTAACCACAGCTTTATGTTTCCGTGCCACGAGATTTACATAAAAACCCTACAGTCTGGAAAGTTTTGAAGGGATTCTGGCAAAAAAAGAAGACTGGGGATGAGCGACAAAATGAAAGCCTCAAAGAGCGGCGAGTGGGGGTGGGGATGCTGTACGCGGATGTGGGGGGTGGGTGGTGCTGAGGGCAAAGGGAGAGGCACTGGGGAGATTGGGAGGGCGGCAGGGGGGAGGGGGGTGTATGCCGGGTTGCTGAGCCTGAGCTCGGCTGTGTATGAGAGCGGCAAATCCGACTTGGTTGGTAAACAGAGGCTCCAGGGACACTTCTTTTGCATGCCGGCTGAGATGGAAGCCGTCTGTGATCCTAATAGAGTAAGCTCATTGAAATCGCCATCGAAAATGCCAATAACACAGCAGCAACACACACCAAGCAATATACGACACACAGACACACTCACACAAACAAATTTGAATGCATTTGCGAACCCTCTGGCCCTCTTGCACTCAGATACCTTCTGGAGCACTAACTTGTTCATAGCGCTGAAGCATCAGAGGGGCATCGTGGCACTCTCCGACGGCACACGGCGAACAAACTAATTTTATGGTCGCATTTCCTGAAATTCCCAGTCTGCTCCCTATTCTTTTGCCCTTAGACACTCACATCAAACACTGACTTTGAATTGGATGATGACTTGGTTAAGTCAAAGCTATTATTTTTGCGGCTGTTGTTTTTTTGGGTTAAGGGTAGGGGTGGGGGAGTTTTTTTTTTGGGCAAGCGGGTTGCACTTTCTTCTTTGTGTTGATTTCAACTGGCTGTGAACTTGAACCATGGCTTAAAAACTAGCAGTACTGTGTAAAGCCTCTGTAGACTCACACTTTCAGTGGTTGCATCTTTACCTTCAGGCGACATTTATGCAAGTTGATAGTTGATAGTTGAAGTTATGTGGTGTATACAGTGAGTTTTGTGTGAACTGGTAAAAGGACAGATGTGACCTCCCCTTCCCTTCCCTTTGGAAAGTACCTGTAATTTATCTTCATCAACTATTATGGACATTCTAGGGTACAGAACCTCAATGGGAAAATATCAAATCAACGGAACATTTTTCAGAAAATGGCAGATCCAATTTTATTCATCTCCCTGAGGTGTGCCTCTAACTGTGGGTGCACTGACCCTTCACTTGTCTGACACTCCCTCTCATAGCCCGAGATGAGCTTTTCTAGATTTCTGCCTTAGAGGCATACTAGCTCGATCCCCCAAAGATGTTTGGGATTACATTTTGAAGACATGAGGACCTAAGAGGCCAAAATGAAAATAATCTACATGAGGCACAACAGTTGAAGCGCTGTCTTGGTCTGACATGTGTCAAGACATCTCATGCGTGGATCCCTCTAATATACTGAAGACAGCATCTTCAGAATAATCACATTTCTCGTTTTAAGAACTTTGAAGCGCTTCAATAACTTTCTCAGATCATTCACTTGAATCTCGTACAGCCACAGCCAAGACATTACATAGCTGCACAAAGTAATAAAATAACAATGTCACTGGGTTACTTCATTTTGCGTTTCTATAGGGGCACATAATTGATGTAATGAAGCTACACACAACCAAAATAATAAATAATTTCAATTTTCACCACTCTTGAGTTTATCCAAAATGATACCGATGTAGTTGTGATATCGGAGAAGCAACACTTGAATAGAATGGGAGTCACACAAAAAAAAAAAAACAAAGCAAGAGCTGAACATGGATGCTGCCATTGCTTTTATAGGAGATAATAAAATACAAAATCATATAAAAATATATAAATCATCCATCCTAAGGGTCGCAGGGCGTGCCGAAGCCTATCCCAGCTGTCTTCGGGCAGTAGGCAAGGGACATCCTGAACTGATCTCAAGCCAATCACAGGGCACAATATAAATCATTGCCTTCCAATTTGTTTCTAAAAGTGCCAACTCTTTCCCAAACAGATCCTGTCATCAGAAGCCATAATGTAATTGTAGACTAGACTATTATCAAATAAACAGGGTAATTTAACCTTCATCCATGAATTTAAGAGATGCTTAAAAATTGATTTGCCACATTAAATATGGGTTTAATGTAGTTATTGTTGAATATAATCATGACCAGTCCATAAGACAAAATGAAGTGGCTTATACATTGGTCGCATTTTTACATGAGTTGAAAATAATTTTCATGGTATGGATGCAACTGCGACACACATTGATATCCTCTCTTACAAGCAGACAAAAGATGAGTTTTTCCAAAGGTAGTAAAATCACCTTTCAGCAACTCCGTTTGGAATACTTTATGAGGTTTGGCCAACGGTGGTATCAAAGAGTATGGATTCGGTCTACTCAACATACAGCAAACTGTCAGGTTCAAATGATAAAACCAGAGTAAAATTGGACTGTGTGCAAAGGATTGCTGAGGGCAAGGATTATAAAGGTTTTTCATCCAGCGCCTTGCCCCATATTGATTCAGTTATAACTAAGAGATTTACCAACACAATGTTTGACAGGGACTTCAGTAATACTTAGAATTAAGTTACAACTGCAAGTGAAGAATAAAAATGCCACTCCAGCAGAAATTCAGAAAAGGACAAATGGGTTCTGTGAAGCTTTACTCCACCCTCTACACTTAGTGCACCTCCCTAATATATGTCGTCACTCTCTTGGTTTGACAGCATCACGGACGGACTGATAAAATACTGCGAGCATGAAAGCAGTTGATGCTGCTATTTATTTCAAAAGGGACAGACTTTTAATTATGCATCAAAGCCAAGATAATGTATCTTGTCGCTCTAAAAATTACCAAATAATTTGAGGTCCATGCTATCTTGTACGAAAATTGTGTACATTGCTGGCGTCCAATGGAAACCTTGCATCACTCGACAGGAAAACAAGAACAAAAAAAAAAAGACAACTTTTGTTGAGCCATTAACATTGCATTGTGAAAGGGATCATTCTCAACACTTGATTTGTCAATAATGTGTGAAAACAACAGACCCACGGTGAGAAAATATGAAATTGATCACATTTGGACCTCAGATGTTTCCACCATGCTATTGTGGTCACTAATCCTTCAGAATTTTATAAACCAATTTCCAACTTTGCCTCATGCTAAAATGGTAAGAAAATTAGTATTTTAACTACAGTCTGTCATCACGCAAGCAAACGTTAGAGAACCTAATTTTACACGAGATGGTTCATGTGACCAAAGGGGAATCAACTAGCAGTAGATCTTAAAGGAACCTGAATTGAAATGTCTCCGTTTAGACCAGCTGGCAGCCTGGTGGTCGACTGGTTAGCGCGTCGGCCTCACAGTGCAGAGGTGCAGGGTTCGATTCCAGCTCCGGCCTTCCTGTGTGGAGTTTTGCATGTTCTCCCCGTGCCTGCACGGGTTTTCTCCGGGTACTTCAGTCTCCTCCCACATTCCAAAAACATGCATGGCAGGTTAATGGAACATTCGAAATTGCCCCTAGGTGTGAGTGTGAGCATGGATGGTTGTGTGCCCTGCAATTAGCTGGCAACCAGTTCAGGGTGTACCCCGTCTACTGCCCGGAATCAGGAGAAGCGGATCAGAAAATGGATGGATGGATGGATGGATAGACCTGCTGGATCCTTAATGTGTTCGTTTTTGTGCAAGGATTACCGTACTCAAACAACGACAAAATAACTTCACCAAGTTTATTTACCTGACCGAGGATTTTAATGCCTGCGGCAGAGCTCTGGGTCATCACCAATGTTTATCTTAGCCTTAGCACAGATTTTGCGGAATGACCATGAAATATCTGACTCCAAGCTCTCTTATACGGTTGTGAGTTTTGTGACAGGGTCTTGATATCTACTGGTTGGCCGAGTGTCAACTGACATCGTGGTTGCTGGACAAAGAATGGTTGAATTCCAGCCGTAGATGTTGAGGCCTCTTTGTTCCTCTTCGTCACGTATCATAAAATGATGGTGTCTACTTTGTGGTTGGTTGTCTCCATCATAGATGAGCTAGAGCTGGTCCTGCGGTCACTGATTCACTTCTTCCTCTCTTGTTTTACAGCAATGGTCTCCTACCATTTTTGTGTCACAGGCAAGCTGAGACAAGTACACTCTATAACTGTTTTGTTTTGTTTTTTTTCCATCACTTTTAAATTGCGAGTTTTAAAGCGCTGGTACTGACAACAAAGATAATTATAGAGTAATTCAACATTTTATTAACATATTTTTTTTTTCATTTATTTCAAACAGTTTTATTCCACTGTACAACGAACGTCAAATACAATAAAATAACATAGTGACCTCATAAGAAATAGACCAATCAGGAACAATGAATATGCTTTATAATGCAAACATAATAATTTTTAAGTTATGATCCCACATATGGTGTTAGCATCATTGCTACTTGCAAATAGGACCGATCAAGAGATGACACGATTGATCAGTGTTTTCATCCGGTGGCCGGCGGCTAGCTATTAAACTGCAAATGTTTCCGTGGGCAAGCTGTGCAAACTTGGCTCGCATTTTCATGCTTTCCACTTGATCACTTAGGTGCTACTACTACGAGTAATATATTTGCTCACTTTTAATATCTACTCCTGATGACAACTGATCCTCTCCTTGGGTTGATAACGTCCACCCTGCCTGAAAGTGCTCCTGTTTCAGAAACTGTATCCATTGCTGATACAATCCCATAATTTGAGTGAAACCACATTAACCTGTCAAAATCTACAAATATGCTATTATTGTTAAAAAGTCAAGAGTCTATAAATAATCGTTTTTCTAATCTCTTGGTGTACCGAAGCCAATACATATCCCTGACATAAGACTTTATGCCCCGTTTCTTTCACTATGCTATGTTATCGCCATGAAAAGTAGGCAGTTGAGCTTCCCATTTCCTGGAAGCACATGTGGGATGAGATAGGAGACAGATACAGGAAGATGGGAGACAAGACAGTTCACAGAGCATTGAAGCGAAGGAGCAGCATGGGAATATGTCTTCAAAGCTAAAGAAGAGAGATTCAGGTGCATAAACATCCACTCTGTTTTTCTCTTAGACCTGGAGGTGACGGATGCAGCTCACGATGAAATTCCACTTAGCTATTTCAAAACGTGGGCTTGCGCTGAAACAATACATTTGCAGAATACTTTCTGGCGGGTCACGGCTAATTCAGAGATTGTATTTTTTATTTTGCGATTCGGGATCACCTCGTATTCTTTTTGCAAAGTTTGTTTGAGATGCTTAGAATTTCCTAAAGTTGTGGAAAATAACTTTGTTGCAAAATAATAGCTGCATCTGAAGATTAGATGAAGCATCTTGTCCGTACAAAATAGGAAATGGTACTTTTTACCTATCTAAACCTGAAAACGGGTCAATTAGGACCCGGACACAATACAAGGGTTCAGCAGAAGCAAGGTGCAAAAGGTTAAAACCTGCAGAGTGTAGGAAAGCACCCAGATGCCCTGCCATTTGACTAAAACACGTTAAACATTGTGGTCTGCATTGTTGTACTTGTTTGTTGCTGATACTTTCCACTCTGAAAATCAAAATATATATATATATATATATATATATATATACCTTTTGGGCTAAATCATATCTTATTCCAGTCTGTTTTTCTACTTAATCTCACTGGAGGCTTTTTCCGTCTGCCCTGCTCAAATCGGGTTTAACCAAATTCGGCCAGTAATATTTGGCACAGAAAAAAAGTGTTTAATTGACTTTAAGCTACAGGGTAGGCAGCATCTTTTTTTTTTTTTTATCCCACATTGTCTTGTTGGCCAAGTATAACTTTCAGTGGAATTTATAGTTACAATTATTACACACTTGCTTTTCGCTGATGGTATTGGCACAGGGTAACGAAATAATGATGAGATACGGTGACATTTAAATATCCTTGTTTTGTCCTTGCCCCACTTCAATAAAAATGTAAACATTTTTAAATGTTTGTCCTTAAAAGGCCCGAACTCCAGACACAGCAATTTTGTGACCTGCATGAAGAGATGGATGGATCAGAACACATGCCAAATCAAATTTTTATATTGTAAATGCATAGAAAAACAATGCAGACCTTGCCAAGGCTTTAACATATGCCACTTGGGAAATCAATTAGTGAACAGCTAGAGTAGGATTTTGACAGCGAGAAAGGACACAGTTTCATCTCGGTCAAAAGAAAGTGTAACAAGATTCTGCATCAGCGCAACAAGTTGAAACCTGAGCTAATGAGACAAAAACATGTTCTGCATATTTTTGAAGATATTTCGATTGTAAGCACGGGCTAATCAGTTTCGCCAAAGGAAGCATTTCGTTTTGAATTTTCACCTTTCGCCACCTTTTCACCTGGGACGAACATGATAGTGACGATTATAAAAAGTTCAGAGCATTATAGCGTCTGTAGACGGCAAATGGCGTCGTGGGAAGCGTAAGTCGATGGGGACGTGAACATTTCCTCCTTGGTGCAGGTAATAAACGTTGACAATAGGAACATCTCGAGAAACTAAATGTCCTCTGCTCGTTATGCATGCATAATCCGTGATGTTTATACTCCAGCTGAATCTTAAGTGGCATAGTGATACACAGACACCAGTCCCGGGGTTTAGCGGCAAACAACAATCTATCATGGGATTGCAGAGCACCTGCTGGGTCCCAGATGTGCTTTGGCAGTTTTTTTTTTTTTTTTTAAGGGCTGGCTGGCAAACGGCTCCCTCGGGGACTCGGCCTGCAGCTGTGACAGTGGCTACAGTGCATCTGCCTGATATACATTCCCAAGCCCCTTCCTGCTGATTTATATGTAAAAAAAAAAAAAAAAAAAAAAGAAAGAGGACGATGGGCTTGTACCTTGTCTTACTAGAATACACACGTAGTTGGCAGAAAATACAATGGGTTGATGTCCAACCTGAAAATGTCACCTGAATGTTGTGTGGACATATAAACAATATCTAAAAGAGCCACACTTCAACAACAAAGGGTTCATCATATCTTCCATCCAATTTTCAACACCGCTTATCCTGAAAAAGGTCACGGGGGGACTATCCCGGACTTCGGGTGGAAGGCGAATGACACCCAGAACTGGTCTGCAATCTGCAATCTAGTGGTGAACACAGTTATTGCATCTCAAAACTGGTCTGCAACAGTTGAGGAAACATTTTTTTTATTTTTTTTTTTTATTTTGAAGAATAAATCTAGGGCCACCCCAAATTTGGGCGCAGGCCGCCTGTGGCCCGGGGTCTGGCAGCCGCCGATCCCTGAGCTCGATGTCTGCTCTTGCTGCTTTTATTTCATTTCAAAGCACCTTTCTTTCGATGATATGCAAAAATGACATTTGTCTACTGCATCATTGTGTGGACTCAAAGGTTACAACTTCGACCCAAGATTCAGATTTCACAAAGACAGTAATACTCAGCTTTGACTGACAGTGGGGGTCAGTATTCATTTCACTACGTTTGTTATTGTGGAGCATTCATGACATTGTCAATCAAAAGCGAATGTTGTCTTTCTAAGGAAAGGCCGCCACTGATATTGGGTGTAATTACATTGTGGTGGTACACTTAATGAAGAACGATTGAACCTAATGAAGAGTAGGTTGCAGTCGTCAAAGTGCACTTTATCAAGCCTTGAGGTGTTGTTTGTCCCTCTTCTGTCGCACATCTCTTATGAGAATAACACTTTGTTTGTAGGTCTGTATTTATTTACTCTGGCCACAGACATTGAAAAAATAAAGCTTATCTTTTCCTAGTTCGAGGGTGAAAAAGATCTACAGCACAATGTTTGAAAACGCACACACACACACACACACACACACACACACACACACACACACACACACACACACACACACACACGTATTTGTTGGCTCTCAAGCTCATTTTGGCCAGAATGCTGACCAAGCAGCATCAGCAGACTTGGTTGCACATTTTGACACATCCATTACTTGATTTGCTTTATGTCTAAACATCTGTTTCACAGTATCTGGGAGACAACATAAAATCAGATATTTTTAAATTATTTGTATTAAAAGTTACATGTGCATTTGTCATTGCATGTGTTGGAATCAACATATGTAAAGATGCCATCACACCGTTATGGGCTATTACTAAATAACATTTACATAGTACATCCGATCACATCACACATTTCAAATGACACAAATAAAAAAAACTCTGCTTTTCTCACCCACGCACGGCTGTTGAAGTGGTTTTCGAAAAGCTAATTTTTTGAGGACAAAAAAATATCAATGTTTACATGTGGATGAAAAATGGGGTTTTCAAAATATCTGCGCACTTGTGGGGAGTTACCTAATTTTCTCATTTCTTTTCAGTCTGGTTAATGCTGAAGAAATACTGGCGGGACTAAGACTAAATTAATTACTTTAATGAGGTACAATAACTCAGGTCAAATTGAACAAACCACAACCCTAAAAAAAATGTTTAAAAAATCCCCCCCCCTCAAAAAAAGAAGTAACAACCATCTATTCAAAAATAGAAATTCCCTGAATTTAATTGTGCATGTGTGTGTTTATGCTGTGCTTACAAGTTGCACAAATAAATGACAATTGGTTGAAAAATGCAACCGTTACCAGGGAGGAATCTCGTCCTTTCCTGCAACTGAAAACATCACAAATGTAGTCAATTCCAAGGAAGGAGATGCCCAAGCTGTCACGTAAAAGCAAATGGCCTCAAAGCCCGTACAACCAACCAAGCTCTTTTGCCAACAGCGACCTAGAGGGTGAGCCTGTGTAAAACACATATTTGCCCAGAGGCCTTTTTTCTTTTTTTTTCCCTGCCCTTTTTGATAGTCCCTTGAATCGTATGCACTTGTGTCTAACACTACTTGTCACCACTGTGTTGGAATTAAGACTGTTTATTGTCATTGCAAAGTGTACAAGCAAGTCTACTGATGTTGGGAAACCAGGGTAACATGAGCCTGAGAAAAAAAATGTCCAGAATTCTGTGGCGTGTACTCTGCCTGGTAGCATTCATCCCACCCTATCCATTGTGTGGAGATGTTTTAATGTCTAAACAAATAGAAATGAATATACTTTCGAAAATGGCATCCAGGAAGCAACCGAATAAGATGCCAGTTTGCCTCATCTAGTTACAATTGATGTGGAGCAGCAGCGGCTCTACTCTGAGCCCCTCCTGGATGACCGAGCGTCTCACCCTAGACTGGAGAGACTGGACACCCTGCCGAGAAACCTCATTTCAGCCACTTGGATCCACAATCCCGTTTTTTCGGTCATGACCCACAACTCGTGACCATAGGTGAGAGTGGGGATTTAGGGAGACAGGTAAATCAAGAGCTTCACCTTTTGGCTCTGCTCTTTCTTCACCACGACAGAACAAAGACAGAGTCTGCATGACTCGACACCCAACCGATTGTCTATCTATCTCCCGCTTTGTTATTCCCTCACTCATGAGTGAGACCCCAAGATACATTATTCCCTCCACTTTCGGCAGGATCTCATCCCAGACCGAGAGAGGGCACTCCACGAATGAGGACCATAGCCTAAGATCTGGAGGTACTGATTCTCATTCCATCTGCTACAAAGTAGTCCAGTGAGAGGAGGAGATTTCAGCTGATGGGGACTCTGCCTGGTAGCATTTATCCAACACCATGCATTTTGAAGAGGAGTTTCAACGATTCGACAAATACAAATGGAAACATTCGAGAAAATACAGGATGATACCTTTTAAATGGTAACAGCATTCATTGAGCAATTCTGCATGCTTGACACGGTGTTCGGTATTGGTGTTGACCTAGTTGCATTTTGCATTGTATCAGCTTTATATTGGCTATCCTGACTGAAATGACTTCATCGTCATTTCCCTCTCCTCAAGCCTAAATTTAATGTGTTTTCCAATTCCTAGTTTGTGAACATTCTGTCCTTCGTGGTACTGGATTCCTTGTGCAGTGGGGATTTGAGAGGAGTCCTCAAAAGTTAAGATGCTTCGTCTGTCAGTAAATTGTGCAGGCCAATGTTCTTTGAAATTGAAAATAAGACATTTGTGAGAAATATTACAAGGAACTTAGCATTTGAAACGGTATCTAATATTTTACACGTAAGTAATTCCAAATAAATTGGGCATTCCAATTTATTGGTCTTACAAAGTGCCAAGAAAGCACTCGCCCCAAATGAAGGAGATGAATACAAAGTAAGTGACAGCAAAGGTTTTTCCTTTGTAGATCAGCATCTCATTTTATCAAATTAGTGTTCGTTTTAGATCTGTCATCACCATGACCTTATCTGGTTTAATCAGGCTAGTCTAGACAGAGGAAATAAGCATAGAATAAGCGATGTTTAGAAAGAAATGGCCAAAAAAATTGACAAATGTCGAGAGCTTTGGAAAACAAAAACACCGCCACCAACAACAAAACATACAGTATAGAGTAACACTTTCCTTTATGTGCAAGCAAGGATTCTTTGATCGAGTGCCTCGAGTGCAGCTTTTTTAATGAAGAATGTATTTGGAAGTGAGAAAGTAACAAAGGGCAGGGGGTAAAAAAGTGGATAAAGCTAAAAGCTGCTGTTTGCTTTGATTTGATGCAGGTGTCTTTACCTCATGTGGCACCATCATTCCTACAGACATATTTTTTAAAAAAAAATTACAAAGAACTACTCCTATTTTTAATGTGCAAAGAAACCAATGGTGTTGATGGCAGGAACAGAAGGTTTGTCATTACTATACAGGTGTCAGGAATACAGGCAACTGTGTATTAAAAAGGGAATTATTTAGATCTCCCCTCAAAATGTTATTTTGAGTCTACTGTATTTTAGATGAAGATGGGAAGAAGCACTGCTCGTGATGGCAAAAACCTGCTAGTCAACTACAGTGTATGTACTTGCTCAGAATAAACCTGACTCCAAACTGACCTTGTGACTCTTCACTCGTGAAGTTAATTGGGTTTAGCATTAAAAGCCATGGCAAACATGGTTTCACTTTTGAAGTTGAAGATAAAATGTCAATAAGTATTACCTGATTTTTAAAGCGATGGATTTTACAAAACATTCAAAGCCATTCAAATATTCCTTGCCAAAATATCATGGATTTTTGACCTGGAGAGTTGAAAAGAACTATGCAATCTAATTTGTAGAAGAACTTGACAAGTCAGGAGGACATTTTGTGGAAGTCACTGGTATTGCTCTCGATAAATAAAACTTATTTATGTGGAATTGCATGGGAATAGCAACCAATTCAACAGACTGTGATATTTTAAACTAAAATGCTCCCTTTGGAATTACACATATAATAGGGTTCATGAACCTCGTCGATGGCTTGTGTTGAAGTGATTTATGGCAGCACAGTGGCATAGTTAGCACATCGGCCTCACAGTTAATCTCGTAACCGCATTCAAATATCTGTGTGGCGTTAGATTTTTGTGCGGGGTGTTTTTTGTTGTTTTGCTTGGGGGTGTTTCTGTTGTTTTTCTCCCACGTTCCAAAAACTGTTTCATCAGTTAACTGTAAAATGCTAAATTGCCCACATCGGTGAATGTGTCTGTGTGAATGGTAGTTTGTCTATATGTAACCCGCTTCTCGTCCAACGTCAGGTTGGAAAGGTTCCATGTATCTGCAACCCCAGTTAAAATGTAGCATTATTATTGGTACATCCATCTATACTGCAATTTTCTTCCGCTTATCCGGAGTCGAGTCGCAGGGTAGGACCTTTAGCAGGGAAGCCTCGACTTCCCTGTCCCCAGCCAGGTCTTCCAGCTCTTCCACAGGAATTCCAAGGCATGCCCAGGCCAGCCAGGAGTCATAGTCTCTTCAGCATCTGCTGGGTCGTCCCAAGGGCCTCCTCCCAGTGGGACGTGTCTGGAACACGTCACCAGCGAGGTGTCCTGGTGGCATCCGAACCAGATGGCTGAGCCACCTCATCTGACTCCTCTCAATGCGTACCAGTAGCTGCTCGACTGAGTTCTTCCTGGATGACCAAGCTTCTCACGCTATCGTTATGTGAGCCCGGGCACTCACCACAGGAGGGAACTCATTTCGGCCGCTTGTATTCAGGATCTTGTTTTTTTGTTTTGTTTTGTTTTTTTTTTGTTTTTTTTTTTGCTCATGACCCATATCTCGCGACCACAGGCGAGGTTAGAAACATAAATTGGTGCCTCCAGATTGGCAGACTAGGGTAGTGGTCCCGCTTTTTAAGAAGATAGACTGGCATATTCCAACTACAGGGGGATCAAACTTCTCAGCCTCCCTGGTAAGCTTGTATTCAGTGCTGGAGGGTTCATTGGTAAGACAAATACTGAATTTGGGATGAACAGTGTGATTTTCGTCCTGGTGGGACTGTCATCTTCCCACACCATCGGAGCAAATACCTCACCAGTTGGTGATTAGGAGACAGCACCACCCTTGTCTTCACGCAAATGTCCAAGACCTGCCCGATAACACAACCACAATGTCCATCATCAACTGTAATCTAGGGTGTCCTGTTGTCAAGTGCACATAGATCTCATATATATTGTATATCATTATGCAAAATCAGTGATGAGCACGGAAATCCAATAACAGAACATCACTTGATTTCTGATCAGGGCTCATTACTGTCAGTAATGCCCTTCCACATCTTATGCTCACTGTCCACGTGAGCATTGACACTCCCCAGCAAAACAATTAAATACCCTTTGGGAGAGTTTCAATAACCCCCTCCAAGGACTCCAAAAAGACTGGGTACTCTGAAATGCTGTCTGTTGTGTCGGTGCAAACAACAAATGGGACCCATCCCCGCACCCGAAGGCAGAGGGAGGCTACCCTTTCATCCACAGGGGTGAACCCCACAAGGCACAGGCGCTAAGGAAGAAGTCCCTGCCAGAGAGGTAACATTCCACATCCCTCGAGCCAGCTTCTGTAGCTGGAGATTGAACTCCCGAGGTCCTTGCCTCCAGCCACCGCCCAGCTCACACTGTGCCCGACCCTTTTCGCCCCTGCCACAGGTTTTGTGCCCATGGGACGGGGGGACAAATGTTGCCTTTTTGGGCTGCGTACAGCCGGAGCCTATGGGTGCAGGCCATCCACCAGGTACTCATTATTGTACCTTGAAAGCAGAATTGTGTATGGGTGATTCTTAGAATGTAAGGTCCAGCCAGATGTTTAAACACTGAACCAATTCAGTGGATTTTACTGCTTAATAAAATATTGCAGACATAAAAGCAGTTCAGAAAATGGATGGACACTGCAGACACAAAATTAACAACTTGACTGAGAATTGTGCCGTTGCTTGGATGTGAATATATTTCCAGTGGTGAAAATTTGCCATTACGGAACCCTTCCTCTTCATGACATGCCAACACACCCATGTAATTAACAGAGGTGTGAAATTCACAAGCTCCTGGGGAGCTCATTTACCTGCCGGTTGAGTAGAGTCACCTGTGGCTAAAGCCAAAGTGTGGCAGGGTTTTTGCTTTCTGGACCTGGATTTAATACCTCTGGTGATTAGGAGCCCTTTGTACCTTTAAAATGTATCGGTTTTAAAAACAGTTGTTACCAATAAACTGGCAGAATGCTAATGCAGCACATTAACATTTCATTGAGTCTCCTGCACATAATTTGATAGTACATCACCAGAAAAACAAAAATATGGTGGGTGCATTTGTGCTAAGCCCGAGTAAGCGATGAGTCAAGCGTGGAGTCCAGTTTATTATGAATGCACATTCAATCAAATAGAGCAATAATGTATAGGGCAGTTTAAAGGGCATAAAAAAGATCAATGACAATACAGGTGATGTGCAACAGAACTGTGTGATTGATGTAAAGACAATGATAATTAAAACAACAACAACAACAACAAGAAATGCAGTGGAAACTGAGACAAACATAGATGAGTGTGATGCCCTGAATGTAGACTATAGCCTCATTCATGCAAAGAGACTTGGGTAGAAAAGTGTCATTTAATCACATGGATCACCAACAAGGGAAAATGGTTGCATCTTCATTTGAAATAGCTGATGACTTTTTGGCCAGAAGGCAAACATAATTACTTGACAGGCAGATTGTGACCTTTTAATTTAAAAGAACTGCCGGTAAACAAACGAGACCACTCTGACTGAAACACCAGTGAAATGATAGACCTTTACAGATCTGGAGGCTATGAAGTCAGTGACAAAGAGAAGACAAAACGGGCAAAAATTACTCTCCATTTCCTCGGGTTGGGAAATTAAACATGAGGAGTGATATGAAAAATGATTTCAACAGAGTCTCCAAAGATTTCTTAAAATGCCTCACAGCATTGCATGAGTGTGACTTGTAATGTCAATAAGCTTTTATATTTTGGCGAGGTTTCAATTTCTGAAGTGTATTAGTGTACAGAGCCTAGTAAGTAGCAGTGGTAAATATTTTGATATTGTGGAGAAAGGCACACGTTCAAGGTTGGCCAATCAGATAGCACCAAACTGTTAAATACGCTTGTGGGTAGAGGTTGTGTTTGCCTCCACCTTGGAAATGCCAGGAGCAGCGAGTATTGTGTCTTATATTCCGCACTCCGGTCACGGTTTCCTGTTATTCACCCTGAATACTGCACCAAAACCCGGCAATGTTGCTGGTTAACCCACAATCTTTCATATACAATAGGGCAAGCGTATATGGCCAGTGTGAAAGGGGATTTGCTTGTTTCATGGCTTTTCCTCTGGGCACTCAACATGCATGTTACGTTATGTTCCTTTTACCTCGCTCCCGGGCAAAGCCCCAGCGCCGCTTGGGTCGTCATGGTAATGAAAAGATGAAAATCATACTCATGGGTTAGGGTGAGCACTATCTCATTTGCATGACACAGAACCACCCCTTCAAGACCAAGTCATTTCAAATGGATATTCAGTATTCTGTTATTCTTTATCCTTTGTGTATTTTCAAGAATAATGTAAGAGAGCTTTTATTAAGACATCCAGGGGGAGGGCGGGTGCTTAATTGTGTCAAAGATAAATAATTTGTCTCCTTTAAGTTTTAACTTTAGTCTATTTTAAGTCTTTCTGTTCCAGTACTTTAGAAAAATACACATATTGCTCTACTATGTGGTAAATTAAATGCAGATGCAATTTTTCTCTAACCTAACACTGAGTTCAAATGTTTTGCAGAACTCATTAGTGTCACAGTAGGACTGTTGGATTCTGCCTACACACACCTGGACCTAAAAGTTATATCAAGCATGCTTAATGGCTTCATTTAGCCGAGGTGGGTGTTGGTGTCTTCGGAGGGGTTGAAGGTGCTCTTTGCCTGCCACATTTACTAATTGTTTTTTAATTACACCTCCAACTGTATCATCTGCGGTAATTTGAGACAGCAGGTCAATTTCCTGATAGAGCGATGAAAGAGTAATCTTTCAGGGCGTCGATTTCAGTATGTTGGAAGTTGTTTGAAGTGTGTGTGTGTGTGTGTGTGTGTGTGTGTGTGTGTGTGTATATATATATATATATATATGTGTGTGTGTGTGTTTTTCTTGACAAAAAGCATAAATAAATAAATAATACATTTTCCAAAGATACGAACCTCTGAAAATAGTGAGGATACATTTTGTACGCGCCTCCATATTCAGACTTTTTTTTTTTTTTTTGTGACAGCAGGTGGATTCTTCAATAAATTTAGCTAGAAAGAAGGAACTCCAACCGTACAGCCGCTTCTTCTGTAAATGAATCACCTTTTGCGGCGCAAACTTGAGTGCACTGATAACTGAACCTTGTGCTCCAGCTGTACTTACTGTAGAAGCAACAACCAACTCTGGAAGGTCATCTAAAGACCTTGAAGTGGTTTGCAAGTATTCATCTTCGTGTGTCATTCCGTAGAGATATTTTCTCCATGTTGACACGCTGCTCACACACGGCTCGACACAGAGAATAAAATAAAATGGTGCTGTTTGATGGCATTTTTCTTGACTATGGTTTGGCCCGAATTGAGTGAGAACAGCAAGTTTAATGAATCGTGCATAACATGATCTATTATTTACCTCTTTAGTATTGTGGTGGACCACCAACTCATGCTTAACCAACCAGAATGGGACTTTGGTAATCAACAGCAGGCTACTGTGTGAGGGCATCAAATGGTGATGATTTAAAACAACATCACTGTATAGATACTATATACATGTTGATTTCTTATTTTAATATGTACTTCCCCCTTTTTCAAAGACGCTCTCCGGTGAAGTTTGTTTTTGGTCATTTTAGGCTTATGGCCTGACTGGGATATGCAAAAAGAGACAACTGGATGCGGGAAAGACAGACAGAGTTGGACACTTTTCTAAATAAAATACTTTGCAAATGAGAGGTAAATTAGATTAGTCTGAACTTGTTTTTTTTTCTTTCTTTTTCGCTAATCGTCAAGGTGGTATGGGGATGCTTGCATTTAACAACATTTGGGACCAAGAGTAAAAAGATCTTCCAATTTGAAACTCACAGAGTGCAGAGAGTACATTCTGCTTTTTCCGACATGCTTCTTTTCCCTGCTGTGCTTTCATTAAATGTCAATCACAGCTACCTCCAGTGAAGCTCAAGCAATCAATATCACTGTAGTTACCATCTGATAGGTGAACTCCAATCGTGGGCAACATTGGGTACACCAGTCCACACAGCGATCGTTCATGCTCTGAATACAATTTGTTGAAGCAGAACAAACAAGAAATCTAATTGCTTTCTAAAATACTTCAAAATCTCTCTTCCTGATGAATGCAGAATATTTTGGGGCTAAGGAGCTGATTAACTCAGATGCCAAATCGTGGGCGCAAATTCTGTGTTTGTTCGATCAGAATTGGGTGAACTGTTAGTGGGTATGTTGTGTGCAATCTAGTTTGCACCCGTTTTTGCACGAGCAAACTCTTACGACATGAGGCCCTGAATCAGATGTTTGTTTTTCTATGACTGACTCTCAAAAGCATCTTCAGGATTAAAATGCAAAATATTTTATGTTTTAATTCTCTTATTTTGGATGGGATTAGAACATTTTACGTATACAGTACCGTTAACTAATGTTTTGCTTGACCTTGCATGTGGTATACCGTGGGACTACTGAAACATTATTCTACTTTTTACCATCAAGCAAAACATAGTTTTAACCATCTGTAAAATTCATTATTCCATGATTGACTTTAATGCATTTTTCAGTTTTTATTTTAGTGTTTTTTTGAATAATTAATGTTCACATATGACACCAATGGGGGAGAAAAACTCCCTAACTGTCAATAATAGCGCACCCATTCGTGTACATTGTTGAATGTAATAAGCAAATGATGGTTGCTGCTGGTGGTAATAGTGCCGGAAGGTTATAGCTGTCAGTGATCATATCCAGCAAATGATTATTACGGGCAGGGCTCTCCCCACACCCATCCTCCAGGACCCATAAAGGCCACCCTGAGCTTCTGTTAAGGCAATCAAGATATGCATGGACTTTAGTTTCCAAAGCCAAATGGTGCAATTCAACCCTGACCTGCCTTCAGCGTAAAATGAATTGAGACTGAATTATTCTCCTCCAGTTACTTTGCCGTGCACCACCGCCATAAAGAGCAGTCACTCTAATTTCCTCTGACAAATAGTTAAACAGCCCCGGCACTAATGTGTCACTTCATTTCCACTCAGGCTATTTTAGTAAAAGTCGAGTATCCAAACATGCTCGTTCATCATACATGAATATAGTTTTCCTATTTCCTTACACAGTGTAGTATTTTGCTCGATTCCGCTCAAAACGAAATAGTCATGAAGGTTATTCAGTTCGCATTACGCTCATTACAATTACATTTCAGATTTTGAGAAGGTATCACCTTCCAAAATAAATATATTAAAAAAAAAAAAAAAACCTCTTTGGGAGTTATTAATGCTTAAACCTTGATGCCAACTTCTCTGCTGCTTGAAACATCACATTTGAGTTATTGACAAAGGATTTGCTCACTCAGTGCCTTCCAAACTCGGGAATGGTTCATTAACTCACCGAAGACTCAGAAATAAAGAAAGTTAAAGAATTAAAATTGATTGTATTCATGCAATCCTCGTTTAAGATTCAAGCTTCAAGCAAGGATGAAAGGCTCGGTAAGTGTTTAAATAAGCCGATTAAATCTGAGGAAAACTTTCAGACAGCAGCAAATACAACCCCCATCAAAGGGTCTCAGTGAGGTTTTGTAAATGTGTTTATCAATGACCACAACAAAAAATAACGCATCTTTGTGACTTTTGATCCCACTATCATTGTCTTCAATTATCTTGGGATGGAGAGTCTTTCAACATGACTCTTAAATAACATATTGTCGTTGACCTGGGGGCGGGGGGGGGGGCAATCAAATTTTGTCATTTTTAAAAAGTTTTACATTAATAGGATGTCCGAAATGAATTCTTTTTTTTTTTTTTAACTTAACAATGACAAAAATGGGCATCTGTGTTGTTCACAGGACAACGTTGAGATGCAAATTTGACATTGACAGCTTCAATGACCACTGATTAACATCCTGTACTTAATGCAACATAACATGATAAACACACCTAACAGTTTGTCCTTTGACTTGAATAAATAAATTCGCTTTTAAGTTTTATGTAGGTTTTTGTTTTTTTTTTGTTTTTCTTTTTTGGAGGGGGGTTGTGTTTGAAACTACTGAAACCCATCAGTCATGTTCAGACAGATTGAGGGGTGTACAAGATTGTTACATGCCCTTAATCATTTTTTCGAGGTGGGGGTGGAGAAAAGCCATCTTCCTTCTGTGGCTGTAGTCTATTATGCAGCTTTTAGACCATGAGGATCGAACCATGGCAAAGGCTCAGAACAAGTCTTTTGTTAAATGAATGTTTGTGTGTGAGCGATAACAAGATTGAGTCGCTTTCATGATGAACAATGAGGCTTTGAATAATCCACTGACAGTGGACGAGTCTGGCATATCAGCAACAGGAGAGCCTACAAATTCAGATGACTCGGGTGTGGAAATTATACACATCTATTCCTCACCACAATTACAAAAGAAAGACAAAGTTATTGTGGACATAATAACAATAATGATCATAATAATTCCACTAACTTCAAATGACAATGTGAGAATTTATCAAAGGTGTGAATTTTGAACACGCAAGTCATGTTTAGGTTGGTCAAATGCATCCCGGGACTCGAGGAAAGCAATATAGCATTCAATCCATACATAGGAATTATGGATCAAGGGAAATCGGATTCGATCCGCCACAGAGATTAAACCTGAGTCGGGTTTATGCTTCTGTAGACAACACAGAATTTATCCTCCTGATTGTAAACCGAGAACAAGGGTAGAATAACTCCCCCAAAGACTTGAATCACTCGATACTGAAAGTGAGTGGTAGCTGCTTATTAGCTTTTGTAATTGTCTTATGAGATGGACATGACTCCCACCGAAAATTTCATTCCAGTGCGTGGAAAATTTCATTTTCACCACAGGCCTTTGAGATTTATCAGCAGACACCCTCCCGTTTTCTGTCATCGACTACGTTAACATACAGTCAAGTCAATCCTCCTTTCAAAACCGAAATATTGCCAATATTCCGCTTTTAAAAGGCCATGTAAACAGACACAAAACCCCAAATATGCTCATATTAGGGTTTTAGAAAACCCGAATACCCATGAGTTAACCCTTCTCTCACCCGAATACATTATTCGGTCATTTGAACACGACCGGGTTACCTCCCTTGAACGGAACATTGGTTTTTGTTCTGTGCATCCGCTAGTGAATTTCGTAAATTCAGCCCTCTCCATATGCCACAGCAAAAAAAAAAAAAAAAAATGCAACTCATCAAATGCATTGTATCCGTTTTCATATCCTGTTTGAAACTTTCTCTTTATTGATTGTAATATTGACTTTTAAAACGCAGCATTAGCATGCATCTCAGAGCAACAATTTGACTTTAATGACATCAAATTGATTTGCCAAGATGCTTTACAGATCTGTACAGATAATGGCATAATTCAAGAGCTTGGGCACAGTAATAAATCAGACATAATTGGTCTGCTGGTGCATAGCTGACGATTCAATGATTTTGTCGTTCGTGACGTGCAACAGGCTTCTAAAAAGTTGCCAAAGGACAGTTATGTAGAAAACATCATGTCATATGAGGAAAAAATAGGGCAAGCAACTTTTTTTCAAAAGCCTGCAGAAATTTGGAAGTATCAAGTTTAAAGGGCAACAACCCATATTTGTTAGCTTCCCAGTCAGCAAAGGCATCTGGCCCGGCTTCGGCATGAATCCGGCACAGCTGGCCTGGTGTCGGCAATGGCATAACGCATGTGGGCCGAACACGGCCCAGGCGTGGCAAAGGAGGCACTGGCTTGACTCTGGCAAACCAGATGAGGGCCGGTTGTGGCGTGAAGTATTTGGGCCAGAAATGTATTTCCAACTCCGGCCCGAATATGGCCAGCCAGTATTGAGCCATTCCTAAATGCAGTTTCAGATTTTTTTTT
>NW_017805744.1:1687960-1698749 GCF_001891065.2 Hippocampus comes
ACTTTGCAGCACAGTGCTTGCTGGTGAATTAGGCAGTGGACTTGTAGCGGGGCAGTGAGACCCCGTTCTTCCATCTCCTGGTTCATGCGTCCTATTAGACCCCGAGACATGCCCACCATACTAGGAGCCCCGTCAGTTGTGATGCTGGCCAGCTTTGACCAGTCCAGGTCCAACTCTTCCATGGTTTGGTACACTTTGCCGAAAATATCCTCCCCCGTCGTAGTCCCTTTCAGACTTTGGAGTGCTGCCAGCTCCTCGCACATCTCAAAGTTTGCACTAACTCCACGAATAAAAACGAGCAGCTGCGCGGTGTCCTGCACGTCTGTGCTCTCATCCAGTGCTAATGAAAAAAATTCAAATTCTTTTGTCTTCTGCTGCAGCTGGGCATATACATTACCCCCGATTTCTTCAATGCGTCTGGTGATTGTACTCGCTGATAGACTCACGGCATTAAAGACATCTTTCTTCTCGGGACACACCTCCTCTGCGACAGCGTTCATGCATTTCCTGACAAACTCTCCATCAGTGAAAGGTTTACCACTGCATGCTATCAGTTGAGCAACCCGAAAACTGGCCCGAACAGATGACTGGTTCAGCTGAGCTTGGCGTACAAATGTATTCTGCTGAGCTAACAGTCCACTTTTTAGCTTTGAGAGTTTGTCTGCTCGCATTTGGCCTTGCAAGCTATCATACTTGTCCTTGTGACGGGATTCATAATGTCGCCGCAGATTGTATTCTTTGAATACCGCCACCGCCTCTTGACAGATGAGACAGACAGCCTTTTCTTTGCATTGAACAAAAAAATAATCGTTTGTCCACTGCAGGTTAAATGCCCTGCATTCTGAATCAATTTTTCTCTTACCTAATCTTTTCGCCATCATTCCGCTCTGTTTTTGAGAGGGGCGGGTTTAGGATTTTTTTTCTGGGGGTTGCCAGATCGGGGCACAGACTGCAGAAGGTTGGAACAGAATGTCACGTTATATGCGTGTATAAAATAGTTACTTAGTAATAGTTAATAATGAAAATAGTTCATAACTAAGGAACATTTTATTGCAAAAGTCCAACTTTATTATCAAATACAAATACACATATATGAAAAAAAAATCAAAATGCTTTCTGGTATTGTTCAGGGGGCAGGACCAAATGTGGAGGCGGGCCGTCTCCGGCCCGCGGGCCGTAGTTTGGGGACCCCTGCCTTAACCAAAGTGCCGGCCCGCGGGCCAAATCCGGCCCGCGAGAATGTTTTCAGTGGCCCCTGGGATGATATTGATTTATTATTAGAACCGGCCCGCGGACCGCAGCAAGCCGAGAGCCCGCAGATCTTTTACACGCACCAAAACTACATTTCCCACAATGCAACGGTGACGCGCCAAGCAGTCGGCCGCTTTATTTAAATATTTATTCGTCTAGCAGTCATTCCCACAACAGTGTCATTAGCTTTCAGATACCCATCAAAAATGGCAAAACGGAAGGTGGACACTGAGAACCGGGGGTTTCAAACAAGGTGAGAGTCGAAGAACATGTTCATCATGGACGTAGCTGGAAAACCTGTGTGTCTTCTGTGTCGGGCCGGAGTAGGGCCGGATCATGGATGCCAGACCCGGGCCACTGCAGGACCGTCATTCATTGCGGTATGTGGGCCGAGTGTCGTGCCGTGTCCGTGCCAGAGCTGGGCCAGACCAATTTTGCTGACTGGGTTCATAACTGACAGGTATAAACTATGCGATTTACTTCTCGGCAATATGGTGATTTGTGTGTCCAGTTTTGCATTTGTATGATGGCATTCTTGCTGGCAGACCATCGCTTCAAAATTGCATCCTGCAAACATTTGATTATTCGACCGACCTACTAATTTGACTTTGTTTCCGCAGCTCAAAAAGATTGAGATTTGTCTGTGCTGTCATTATGGGAATGCATCAACTGATCTCCTGACCTTATCGTATCTGATAACATTTAAATTCAGTAATGCGCTTGCTTCTCTGTATTAATAATAATAGTTAAAGTCAAAGTGTGAAACGATTGGTTGGGAATCACTGCCACTGAGGAGGGTGAACAAAAACATAAATATTGGTGCTTTTGATTGTTTTGCTGTTGAAGCACACGCTATGAGGTCGAAGCCAGAGTAACCCTCCTAAAGACTGTCACTTTTTCTGAATCTGAACACGTGATCCCCCTTGCTGCACTCCAATTGCATGATTATGGGAGGGCTATAGATCATTACCATTTCAAACAGATTGTGCTGTCTCTGGCATCACTCCCTACTCTGTCATTGGCACATCCACTTTGAATTGTAGGTTGTGGTAAAAAGGAAAAAAAAAGTGTAATGTGGTCTTGTTTGTTAACAACATAACACCCTCATGAGTTTGTGCTGGCAGCGTGCCTATCTGCCAGCACTGTGTCACATTACACTAGAAAACTGCAAGTGAACCCACTCTAGTTTTCCAACATGCACACTAACTTAGTCATTTAAACAGAAAAAAACATTAAGGCTGTGCGTGGATGCTTTTTCACCATACTCTCCTTTAACTAATAATATCATAGCGACACCTCTTGAGGGACATTGATGGTATGGTATCTCTTAGCTCTTAAGCAAATGTTGACTTGTCTGTATAGAATTTATGAGAGCTAAAAGCAGCACTACAAATGAAGAGGCTACCTTTGCTGACTAGCTTTTTTTTCTATTATTTTGACCTGTGATGGCATTTTCACATTGCCTGCTTCTCAGTTTCTACAATTCTCTGAGATAAAAGATGCACATATTTTACAGTAGGTAGCATTTGCTGGGGTGTTCCAGTGGGTCCTTTTAACTTTTTCAATATTTTACATCTAAGCAGCAAATGGACACCATGCACCATTGTGGAATGAAGCTGAAAGGCTTGTCTCCACATTTCTCACTCACACCGCTTAAATAATCCATGGATGCTCTTAGCGTGGCTGCAGTCAACTGAAACAGACTTATAAAGTTTTAATCATAAGCACAACGATAGTATATTACCATGAACGGATGTGTGAATTATGCATTAATTATTAGGCTATAGTCTTGTTTTAAACCCCTTTCTAGCAGTCTTTGGCAGACTTCAATATCCAATTTCACTTTTAATGTGTTTGCAGAGTAAATAATTTCTAGCTCTCTTGGATGCTGTTTCCAAACAGAGAAACTTAGTACTTTAGTTCCAATCTAAATGCGTCTCTAAAAATGCCAAATGTGTCACAGGAACAAGACTGTGTCAAGGGTAATCGTGTTTGCACAAGTTTGAGCAGTGGGGGTGGAAAACGGTTGTAGGTTGTCAGAGACATGTGAGGATGAATACCGAAACGTGATGGTGGGCTTTAATAATGTGATTGCTAGCTTGGAAATTATCAGTGAAAATAGACAAAGCCCCAGCGGGGAGTGGATAGAACTCCCACACCCTTCATTGGGAGAATGACAGGTATTTCCCACAGGGGGTTTGACCCTGCATGTTGAGTCTATTTGTAATTGATTGATGTGAGCAATTGAAAAGTGTCAAACATCATCAGTACCTTGAAAGGGGGGAGGTGGATTGAAATAAGTGGTTTGGGTCCTTCTGAGCTCGGAAAATGCCTCATTCAGTTACCGGGTAGGAGAAAATGTTGCATCAGTTATCTGTTGGCAATTTCATTTTAATTGGTGGCTTTGTTATTCAAGGCTGGTGGTGGCATTCTGTTGAATCTGCCGCATCTGGAGAGGTTTCTCTTCAACACATCAGCGGTTCTTCTTCAAACTCTTTGTGATTACTTCTCTATGGCCAAAAAAAAAAAAAAAAAAGTTTGGTACAAATAACGTTGACACTAGATTTGCTTGTTGAATTAAAGGCCTACAATAAGTGTGAGTTGACTGTAGTTGTGTGATACTTTGATTTATTTAAATAACAGGACAACACGAAAGTTTTTTGTTTGTTTTAACTGTGAAGGAGAATGTTTTGTCGGAAATACTTTGAAGTGCAGCATGTACCAATTGCTTGGAAGCTGTGTGACTTTTTTTTTTCATACTACATTGAGTTAAAAGCAGTTACTGTTGAAACTTAGTAGAAAATAAAATGTTGTTTTATTACTTGTAGTACTTTAGTAAAATAAAGTTCCTGCCTTTGCTGCTCAACTCCATTAACTGGCTTGTGAAGCCTGCACAAAAATCCCAAAACCCCGCCCCCCAAAAAAACGTTTGAAGTTTCATTGATTTATTTATTAAATAATCCAAGATTACTTTCCTATTCACTAATTGCATTCATGAGGGAGTAAGTCAGTTACTAATTTCATTACTTTTTGGCGACGGAAATTAATAACAACCTACAACTAATTACTTTTTGAAAGTAATTTGCCAAACATTGCTCATGAATGATTTGTGGGTTTGCTTTTAACTGTTCTCCAACTTCTGTCATACTGTACTGTGAGTACAGCTGGATGCCAACCAATTCATGTGAGATTAAAAATGTGATATATGCTGATACAAGCAGTTGTGTCCTTCATAATTGGGAATTGGGCCACCACAGGTAGAAATTACAACTCAGGTAATTAGTTTATACATACAGTAGCAACATTGCACTGTGCTCTGCTCTCGGTGGGTATCCAATGCACATGTGTAATTAAAACTGCCTACAATCTGTCTGGACAATAGCCTGCATTCTGCATCAAATGCATCCCCTGATGGTGTGAATGTTGTAATTTGGTTTTAAGACATAGTAATGGTAACCGGGGACATTTTTTTTGTGATGGGCTCACACCAGCTGGGACACAAGTCAAACTATTGACGTTATAACCCAAGAGCACTCAGAAGACATTAGTTCTTTATTAGATTAATATTCATTCCTCAAGGGTGGGGCAACAACACTTAACTGTTGATAGCTTCTCTGAGGGATAAATTGGGAGTGCATGCTTTTGTTTCGAATCTTTGCTTGGACTACAATCAAAGTGTTTCCCACCCATATCTGTATGGATGCTATCACAGGGACTAATAATCAAAGCAGTCGCTATGATAGTTTCCTCTACAGAAAGTCTGGGCGGCACAGTGGACGACTGGTGAGCACACCCGCCTGATACCTTCCTGTGTGAAGTGAACACCAATTCACTCCCACATTCCAAAAACATGCATGGCAGGTTAATGAAACACTCTGGATTGTTCATAAGTGTGAATGTGAGTGTGAATGGTTGTTTGTCAACATGTGTCCTACAATTGGCTGGTGTCCAGTTCGGGGTGTACCCACTCACCCAAAGTCAGCTGACTCTGGCATGGGCTCCAGCAAACTTGCAAACTAAGTGAGGATATCAACAACACAGCTGGGAATAAATCAAAGGATTGAATTTTTGTAGTAATACATCGGTGCCTTACACTTTCGAGATTCACTTGTCATATGTATAGTAAAACAACACTGCGCTGTGCAATGAATCACTTATACAAAGAATAAAACAATTTACATCCATCCATTCATCCATTTTCTAATTTGCGTACCTTCACTGCCTATCCCAGCTGTCTTCGGACAGTAAGCAAGGTACTGTACACATTCAAGTGGTTGCCAGCTAATCGCAGGGCACACAGAGACAAACAACCATTTACGCTCGCAATCACACCGAGGGACAATTTAGAGTGTTCAGTCAACCTGCCATGCTTGTTTTTGCAATGTGGGAGAAAACCAGAGTACCCGGAGAAAACCCACGCAGGCACGGGGAGAACATGCCAACTCCACACAATAAGGCAAGGGTCTGGATTCGAACCCTGCAATTCTGCACTGTGAGGTGGATGTGCTAACCAACTTCCAAACAATGACAATTTCAAAAACAAACACGGCACCATATTTGACTTCTGCAGTAGTATAGTTTAGTGAGTGGAAAATAAAAAAATATATATATATGAAGGGGAGGTGTTATGTTTTTGTTTCCCTCATGTGCCCTTTTTGTCTCCACCTGTTCTCGGCATACGGGTCCCTTGTGTTGAACCAATCAGCTCCCTCAACCCTTTGCGTCTTGTCCAGGTGTTTCTCGTTGTCTCGTCACTTTGCTTGTATTTAGTTCCCTGGGTTCTGTCAGTATCTGTGTGCTCCTGTTACGTTTTGTTTTCGGTCACAGGTTGTTTTGCTACTTTGGTTCCTTGTGCTTTTCAGGACTTTGTTCGAGTACTTCAGTTAGTTGTTTTGTTTTTTTCCCCCCCATGTACTCATGTTTGTATTTTTGGTAAATACATTTTGGTCAATCCACCCTACTCCTTCTGCCTTCCTGCTTTTTGGGGTCCTCCACCTACCCCCTCGCTAAAGCTAACAGGAATGGACCCCCACTGCAAATATTCAAGAAACTACTGATACTGTACTGGTGATGATGAGAAAGACCCATAAGAGGGCAAAACCCAACCAAAATATACAACAGAGAAGCATCCAACATTGGGCCGAGTGAAAAGGAAGGTGTATTTTGGGAAAATTAAAGAAGGCTCTGCGGAAAGGCTTCATTGGACACTGTAGATGTATTTCTCATACTTGTAACTGAGAAAATGCTACATGAAATTGCAGAAGCAACACCCTTGTACAGTTTGCAAAAAGATGGACATTCAATGAACACAAAAGACGAATGGGCACGTGAGGGTGGCAGAGGCCTGTACATGTCATTGCAACTGTGATTCGTCCACTACAAGCAACTGTGACCAAGAAGTACATTTCATTTCTGTTCACTATTCTTCAATGACAGCACAGACTGGAAGGTTTGAAGACAACCCCAGAGAGGTCAGACTGAGATGGTTTGAACATGTGCATAGGAGGGGACGCAGGAAGTATTGGTAGAAGGGTGTTAGACATGGGACTAATAGGTCGGGGGCCGAGAGGGAGATAGAAGAGGAGATGGGAGAGGATGATGTGCTATGGCGACCCCTGAATGGGGTTAAAGCTGAAAGGAAAGAAGAGGATTGCGTGATTTGGATCCGGTAAACACAGATCAGCCTACCATTCAACCACAGGGTGTGTATTTGGATGTCAATTATGTAAATAGTGTGAAAACAACAGAATACCAGTGAGACAAGTTCAATTTACCAATTTATGAAGCAAGTGTTCTGATCGTACTTGCAAATAAGAAGCACAGCTTCCCTCCTTTATTCATGATAAACAACATTTCTTTAAAATGGTACATTTTTCTTTCTATCAAATGCATTCCATTCCAACATGGAAGAAAGCAGACACTCATCAGACGTCGTAATGTCTAGATCCAAGCCCCACAAGCATGCCGGGGTGATGAGGGGAAAGAAAAGTGGGACACTTTGGCTCGGGTATTTTGGGAGTCTTCACAATGGAAACACCAATCCATACCATGCCAAACTAAATCACCCAGTACTGCTTGGTAGAAATTAGGTTTCAGTGTACAAAAGAGGACAGTTGGTCAGTTTGTAGGATAGACAGTTGTATCAATTACAGTAAAACCTTGCAATTCACTCATACACATATGCACACGTTTAAAAAAAACAAAAACCTGCCTGTATAACGCATTAGAATTCAGTATAATGACATCTGTTTTAATTCTGTGCCACTGTAAACATGAAGCTGAAAAATCATTTTGCATACAATTTACTGTCACTTATATAAATATGTGCTTACTTGTTAGTCAATTTATTTATATACAGTAATGATTCTGAAGTGTGTTTACCCAGAGTTGTCTTAACATAGACTGTTTTTTTTTTCCCCCAACAGCTCCTTCACACTTTAATCAGACTAACAAAACAACGGGACAGGTGCTGCTTGAAGATACTGACGGTGCCATTAAGTATTTAACAACAATAGCATAGCGCCAAGGATGTATTCCTATTCTTGTGTAACCTACTTATCACAGTGTGAATGCCGATGTTTATTATAGTGGTTCCATGTTTAAAACATTAGCTGAAATTCCCATGTTGTTTCCAAGAAAATATGTCTCCGTTGGGGAAGGGCCTGACAGATAAAAAGAAAAGTGTATATTTGTCAGATGTGGATGCTCACCGCAGTCTGAGACGTTTTATACGGTAGTTTTATGTTATAATTGTGCATTGCTGTCATAATAGTCTCCCCACCATGTTTATTATATGTGCTCCAGAACTAGTATGGAATAAGAATTTGTAAATGTGTACAGTATTTGATGGTGGAATTAGTTGGCGATTCAGAGATCACTCTGCGTGCACCACAAAAGATGATGAAAATGTTTCAGCTAGCCAGTTTGTGTATGCTTGTAACACCGTTCAAAGTGAACAGTCCTCACACGGGAAGACTTATATTTGTTGTCTCTCAACACGACAAGGTGTGAGGAGAACGCTTGATTGTGAAATCAGCGGGGTCCTCTCCTCCCTCCTCCTCTTCCTCAAAGTAATTTGCTTACATACTGTGCTCCCACACCAATCATCAGCTTAGCGGCTTAAGCTGTATTTATATTTGTATTTGAAGATTGTATTGCATGTTGCCATCAGCCTTCCTATCCTGGAAGAGACCGTGGGGCAGAATATCAACTTTTGCAGCAGCCTGCACGTTGCATTGATCCCCGATCCATCATAACATTGTGATTAAAAATGACCTCCGGCAACAGTTGAATGACCTCAAACCTCCTGGATAAAACAATCCAGCAGACGGGTACATCAATTTTAACCCAAAGAAAGAAATAGTGATTATGAAGGTAAATCATATTTAAATGTCTTCAAACCGAAACTGAGGAATGATAAAAATTGGACCCAAGACAATGGCTGATGTGCAGGTGGTTAATAGCGACTTTCTTCTCTTACTTGAGCCTCCACTATTTTGCTTTTTCCAGTTTCATTGAGAAAAATGCTTTCCTCAGATTACTCCATTTTTGATCATTTGCCTTCTTTTGAGGATAAGACGTTCAGATAATGAATGGAAGAGCAAATTGTCTTCTGATGTGACCTTGCAAGGCCACCGTTTTGATCAAATAGAGAACTTCTACATCCCATACTAAAAATGGAAGCAGATTCGGCAGAGCTGTACAAGAGTCTTATTTTGAATGTTAAAGGCTGAGTGTTGGACTCAAAGGTAATCTTCAAAGACTAAAATTATATTGACAGACATTGTATGTATGTTCACAAACAATAACATGCAAGCTTTGAATTGATCTTTTCCCATCTTTCAGTAACAGGGTAGCTATGGTTTGACTTAGAGAGGGTTTAAAAAAGCAGCCCTGAATAGCTTTCCTGATGACATTCTCCCTATCAGTCTTTCACATTGGTGTTGGGTTACGTTCTTATATGACTGCTGGTGTTTAAAAAAATAAAAAACATAAATAAATAAAAACAAGGAATTCGTTGGCTGATGACTCCTCTTGTTAGTATTTCAGAAGTTTTCATTGAAGATTAAGGCCTCAAAATTGGGCTGGCCACGACAGTGTTCTGATCTGGTCAGGCCATCTTTTGACTTGATTCATGTGTACTTCACAAAGACAAACCTCTTTGATTCTGATTTTGCCTTAAGCTGGGTACACACATAAAGATAATCAGACTGTTTATGCCCCAAAAGCGACAACAACTTATAGATCACCCAATAAGGTTATCTTTGGTATGATGTGTGTGAATAGTGGATTTCTCCCTGATAATAGGGTCCAAAATGGGTTGGTGTCAACAATCATAAATTTTAAATGTGTTCAATATTTCCGGAAACAAACAAACAAAAAAAAAATCCATGTGTGTGGAGAACGGCGACAACTCTCAAGCTGTTTGACTCGGTGGACTGGGGCGTGAATGTAGCTAACCAGAGAAGTGCCATGACTGATGACCAAGGAGTAAATACCTCAAAATATGTGCAACTGATGTGTTTTTGGGATAAAAGTGGTTTCCCCAAATGGCAGGAAGTATTTTCTAAAGTCTTTTCTTGCTCCCATGACCATCTTGCAGCACTACAGCCTCCGGTACTCTTTCTGACAGACAAGGCAACACTCGGTTTTAGAGTGACCACCTGCTAATAAGCCCGCGGGAGGTCAAGGGGTATGTTTCTGAGGGACAATGCGGGACACTGGCGTCTCCACTCCACAGGCAGACTCGCTGATAGTGGTTTACCCATTTCCAGAACATACCTATTTATGTGGTATATTAGCAATGCCCTGCTCCTCTAAACATATGCTGATATATGCTCATGGATAGGCCAATAAGGAAAATACGTTAAATTATATCAAATAGCTGAAAATATAAAAACGACTCTGGAGATTAACTACTGAACAGAGCTGGACGATAGAATAAAATATAATAAAATAAGTCCGGGGAACTTCATCAACTAGGAACAGTCAGAAATTTACATTCTTTTTTTCAACGGACTAAGCACTGTCGGAAGTGAGTTTTCATTTCTCAGTGTGATCATCATTAACCAGGTCAAGTACCGACGGACCGTCCGTACTTGACGGACCCAATCAGTCTGTCACTGACACCCATTTTACTGGCGACTGATAAAACACGTGCCGCTTGTCTCACGCATGTTTGTTCGCAAGGGTGAATACAAAAAGCCTGAGTAGACTGCATTGACTATAAATGTGCAAAGAGACAGTAGTGCATGAGAGGTCATATATCACCGGCCAACCTGGCTCCTAAGTTTTTATGAACACCCAGCAAAATGAATTTGAACTCGCATTTGGCAGGGTGTTAATGTAGAACCCTGGTCTGCTCGTCTGTTTGTGAGATCATGTGTGATCACAGGAGAACTCTACCTCGGGAGACTGGATTCTCAACCTTGCGATGACGAAGATTGTGTGTGTGTGTGTGTGTGTGTGTGTGTGTGTGTGTGTGTGTGTGTGTGTGTGTGTGTGTTTTTGTTTTCATATTTTTGTGCGTACACATGTA
>NW_017805744.1:1699067-1704696 GCF_001891065.2 Hippocampus comes
GTGTGTGTGTGTGTGTGTGTGTGCGTGTGCGTGTGTGTGTGTGTGTGTGTGTGTGTGTGTGTGTGTGTGTGTGTGTTTCGTGTTCTTTGCTGAGATTATTGGAGTATACCACACACCATACAACCGACACTGTTTAATGCCTGATTTCATGTTTCTGTGTGGGGTCTGTCACAGATAAAATAATCTGTTAAGATTACAAAATCCTGATGTGTGGGCCCGTTTTATACCCCCCGCCCCAGACCAGATCATCCCAGATCTTCAAACATATTTTGCAGTCGATGTGAATTTTGGATGGCATGCATGTAGAGATGCTGATGTGTGGAACATTTTGAGTGGTGTTTCTGCAGCAAAGAATAATCGGCAGTAAAAATATCAATAGCAAAATTAACATTACATGCTGCTTGACACTATGATGTACTGTTAATTCCTTTATTAACTGGAGGATTCCCAATAGAAATAGGATTTTCCTGTAAAGATTTCCTGTGTTTGCATTATGGAAATGTATGTCATTTAGAGAAGCATTAAAAAAATCTGTGAGAGAAGTAATTAAAATCGTCAAAGGAAATCACTTTTCATGTCAGCAGTTAATGAATAAGTATCAAAGGCTGGTTTGTCTCATTGTAATCATGTCAGCTCAGGGGAGGATGTGAAACTTGCTGATCTTTTTGATACAAAATGAAGCCCAATAACCCAATCTAGTCTCTCTTAAGATCAGACTCTGCCTTGCAGATATAATATTTCTTTTGTCATATACATACAGCCTGCACCTGATTCATTTGTAGGGTCACATAATATGTAATGGAAATTTGAGGACATAGGATGTGCATTGGATAAGCACACCTAATTGTTTACTGGTGAATGATCCAAACTAATTTCAAAAGACAGTATTCTGAAATAATATCGCTGTGTGGTCAGATCTGCTGTGTCTTGTCATTTGTTCGTTGGTGAATGTTTCTTCAAGCCTTTACATGGTTAACATAACGTGTTTCTGCTTGGTAAATGTTGCACCTTCAGCGGTCGTGAGGATCGACAATTCTTAAAAAATAAATAAATAAATAAAATCATAACATTATATATTAGGATAATGAAATATAGTTTCCAAAAGTATGTTAGTGTATTATATCATAGCATGGATTGATAATTCAATTGGTTCAACTCCCTGCTATATAGCACTGCACTACCCATGGCAAATAGATCACTGTTAAAACTGTTAAATGAATTGTTGTAGATGAATAATTAAAGTCCACTCAGTCAAGACAGTTGTCATCTCCTAAGACAGTGAGTTTGTTGTCATTTTGAGTTTTGTATTTGATTTATTTTTTTCATTGAGAGCAGCTACCACGGTAACACCGTATGGAATTCACTTTACTGGTCAGATTTACTGGTTTTCGATCACCGGTGGAAATATGGGGTTCATTTTCAATAAAATAGCTCTGGAACAAGTCCGTTTTTTTTTTTTCCTGAAACGTCAAAGCTATACATTACAATGCATGGTTAAAAACAGTATTGCTCAAGCTTTTACAGATCACAATAAAATACAAAGAAAAAATGAAAATACCTGAAAACCTGATATACTCGTAACCCCCAGCATTTGCTTCAAAAATACATTTAGGGACACATAAAGCTATCGCTGAGTATAATTTGCCGTTGACCAGTGTAATCTGTTTCCACTATTTTGACAAAAATAATGGAAGGAGGAATGCACACACACACACACACACACACACACACACACACACACACACACACACACACAAATACTTATATACTTTATTAAAAAAAACAGCAACATTCAAAGCTGTATAGACAGCGGCTGATGAAGCAGGACTGCAAGCTTCGGGCATTAACACACAAATCTCTCCATCTGAACAGTGCGAAACATGGCTGCAATGTTTCCTACGTCTACTACACAGTAGCTCTAAGGGACTGAACAACAGAGGTGCTTTGCTTTACAGATTCATGGCTGATGATATAAGTAGCCCGAGGGTCTGGTGCAAGGCAGTTTGAGCTTTAGCTCCTATTATTCATGTCTTGTGAGCTGCGAAATGACAAGAGAATACAAATGTAAAAGGTATAAAACAGACCGATTTTCATTATTTATATCTATTGTGTGTTCGTGTGTGTGTGTTGCCCCCCTATATTTGCATATCAGCAAATATAGTCAGAGCAGTTAGTATGCTTTCTACTCAAGGACACATCTAGTTCTGAGGAAGCAGGCAACTCCCCCCCCCCCCCCAAAAACACTATACTCGTAACCCCCAGCATTTGCTTCAAAAATACATTTAGGGACACATAAAGCTATCGCTGAGTATAATTTGCCGTTGACCAGTGTAATCTGTTTCCACTATTTTGACAAAAATAATGCACACACACACACACACACACACACACACACACACACACACACACACACACACAAATACTTATATACTTTATTAAAAAAAACAGCAACATTCAAAGCTGTATAGACAGCGGCTGATGAAGCAGGACTGCAAGCTTCGGGCATTAACACACAAATCTCTCCATCTGAACAGTGCGAAACATGGCTGCAATGTTTCCTACGTCTACTACACAGTAGCTCTAAGGGACTGAACAACAGAGGTGCTTTGCTTTACAGATTCATGGCTGATGATATAAGTAGCCCGAGGGTCTGGTGCAAGGCAGTTTGAGCTTTAGCTCCTATTATTCATGTCTTGTGAGCTGCGAAATGACAAGAGAATACAAATGTAAAAGGTATAAAACAGACCGATTTTCATTATTTATATCTATTGTGTGTTCGTGTGTGTGTGTTGCCCCCCTATATTTGCATATCAGCAAATATAGTCAGAGCAGTTAGTATGCTTTCTACTCAAGGACACATCTAGTTCTGAGGAAGCAGGCAACTCCCCCCCCCCCCCAAAAAAAACCACACCACATGACATCACAATACATGTAACAACAATGCAACCCTCCAAGCCTCCTGTTGTCATTGGTCAATAGATTTTTTTTTTTTTTTTTTTTACCCATAACTGGTATCAAACCATCTGTCAGATACTGGAAATGAAACAGAAATTTACCAAGCGACTACACTTGGCCAAACTGTGAATGTCTTCAGTTTACAATGCACACCTATAATTTCCTTTGTCGTAATTTGAATTTATAGACATTATGTTTTCAAACCTCAGCATAGAATGTGCAAGCTTCTGCGCAAACACTGATTCGGCAAAAGACGTCAAACGTGACATTCTTGATTTGATGATTCAGTATTACATTTATAGATCCGGGGGTTAATAAGGAGAGTTGGGACCTTTGCTATCACCCTGTCAGTAATCTTCAAATATTTCCATGTCAATAACAACTATGAGAGTCAACACGTCTCCATATTAAGTTTTTGTCAGATTTATATTTAAAAAGAAGGGCCATTGGGGCTGTCTGGATTCACATAGTGAACTTTCTGCAATTGAACATGGGATCGATTGTCTTTCAAAGCCCCATTGAAAATCCGGTGATTATCTGGCAAACATTCTCGGCTGGCTGTAGTCCATCTGTTTCCCCAAGTCAGCTAGAATAGATTTCACTCCCTGCTGTGACCCTGAACAGTATGAAAACGAGTGAACAGATAGGATTTCAAGCCAAGGGTTTTGGCCCTTGGAAAACGGGTATAAAATTCTGACCTGGCCTGCCTCCTCGTCTTTCTCTTGGGAGAGAAAATACAAAATTCCTCAAGCAATGCTAACTGCCTTCCATCAGATCAGGACAGCACATCCATAAGACAGCTGCCCACCTGCTGTTCTGACAAATTAACCTCACACAACTCCCCTTTTATGGGTCTTTGCACTGGTTATTGTTGCATATAAAAACTTTGCTGTATAGTAACCTCCCCCCAGCTTGATTGTGCCTCAGAAAAACATTTCAGAAATATATCTTGGACAAAGGACAAAAATGTAGACAGGCATGCCCAAAATAACCTGGACAACCACTACTATCAGCACAGTGAAGTCTTGCTTCCACTTCTGTCACTTAAAAATCAAAATCTTTAAGTGGCCAAATTAACAAAGTGAAGGCAAAATTCGGTTGGGATTTTACAATCCGTTACATCATGTGAGCTGCCTCACAAGGTTAGCCACAGATAAGGCGAATCATCCCTCTACATTTACAAGAGGAAACAGAATGCCCCTGTAAAGAGGGTCATATGTGGAGCTATTCCAGCGCTGCAAACAGTCAAGACAGGGTTTGTGATGTTTAGTATGTGTGTGGACAAACAGAATGCTAAGGAGTTGTGGCAACACAACGAACCTTGAGAAAGTTCAAGTTAAACACACAATCCTCGGCATTTATGATTATTCGGACAGAAGAGGAGAACAGAGTGTCAGTTCTTTGTTGCTGCAGGCGGGCACCATAAACGTAGAGATCGAGAAAATGTGCAGCTTTAAGCGATGCTGCCCAATGCTGCTTTCGGAGTTGTTCACAGTACTACTCTTATGATATTAGTAACAAATGTGTCAACAAATAGCCATGTAAGAACTGATCCTGTATGTTTATCACAAAAATAATCTCATTAAAAAAATAAAAAAATAAAAAAGTATAATACCCGTAATATAAAAGTACACGTATTCAGGTATGGATAAGAAATTGTTAAAGTGGATTACGTAGACTAGGTGTCATGAAATTACACGAAATGATTGCAATAAATCAGCCATGGTGATGATAATAATAATACTGAGAGTGTGTTTGCAAAAAGTACCGGTATATCTGATCGGATCCTATCCCAACTTGAATTTTACTCTGTATCGGATGACAATCTGTGGTTTCAAGCTTCATTGCTCATCCCGACTACAAGTTGTATCAGAAAAGGTTCTGGCCTGGAGTCACGGCATTTTTTTAGCTTTCTCTACCACACCTTCAAGCCCTCAAATGAATAATAAAGTCAATTAAGAGAATAGTACATTCAACTTTGCCACATGTTTGTATATGATGGTACAATTTTAATTGAAGGCAATATTGTGTCTTTACTATTGTATTGGGTTTTACTTCAGGTTTTTATTCAAGCTTTACTTCTCCGAAACATTTTGCTTTGTTTCACTAGTATGCATAATTTTAATGCATTACACTGATTTGCAAGTACAGTGAAACTCCTCTACAACGAAATCATGTTTGCAGCAAGAAATTTTTCACAACAGGGGGTTTTTCACTGTAGCAAATTTGATCTCAGATGTAAGCACACCCACACCCACACACACAAACGTATGTGTACACGCACACACAAACGTTTGTGTACTCTATTTTTATTCCAATAGTACATAAGTATGAGCACACACTTATTTGACACTTCATATTGTCAGTGTAGAAAGAAAAAAAGGGAAAGAAATTGCGAAATTTACGATCAGCATTCACTTTCACTTACATCAATTTCTTGGAAAATGTATTTTATTTTGCTTGCTCCGTCTTTCATTTTGATCACTTTTACCCTCTCTTCCAGCATCAGAGCTCTTCTTGTCTTAGCTGCTTGACATCAAAAGGTCCGTTTTGTAGCCATTTTAGCAATGCAACGTCCATCCTCGTCTGAATCTAACAATAACAAATACTTCCTGACATGCAATGAACTTTTAAGCCAGCCACGGGATGCTTCGTAGTCCTCGATGGCCATAGT
>NW_017805744.1:1705203-1765529 GCF_001891065.2 Hippocampus comes
CCTCTATCTTCTACGGACCTAGCTTCAGTATCTCCACACATAGACAGTGAGGTCCCTCTTGGCCAATCGGAGGCCAAGATGATGCTCGGCAAGCCAATGGCAGAGCAGCTATGAGTATGTTGGGTCCAGGAAACTCGCAGCTGTGACCGAAATAAACATCGTTCACTATGTAAACCAGTGTGGTGGTTGCTGTTGCCTTTTTTCGAACGAAGCAGTAGAGGTCGCTGTTGGATAAGACTTCGTTGTAGTGAATGTCTTCGCGAGGCTGGAGCAGACAAAATGATTTCGTATAACGCAACAGGGGGTTTTTCGTCGTATGGGGGGCAGGAGAATGGGAATTGTGTTAATGCATGAAGATTTTTTCACATAAGGGGGTATTTTCGCCCATGCAGGTTTCGTTCTAGAGGAGTTTCACTGTATGGCCTGAGAGAGAGAGAGAGAGAGAGAGAGAGAGAGAGAGAGAGAGAGAGAGCGAGAGAGAGAGAGAGAGAGAGAGAGAGTGCTTTCTTGAAAAAAAAATATTTTCGGTGAACCTTGGAAGACGTTACAATGACTTTTCAAAATCTCATTTAGTATAGCTAGGCACAACATGTTGATGTAAAATAGATGCCATGAAGCCTCAATAAACCTCGAACATCAACAATCCGACTGGTAATGATTGTTTCACATAAATTTTTGAACCTGGCAGACCATTTGAACATATTAAATTTAGACTAGAGCAACGACAAATACAACATTGCTTCCCGGACTTTCTGTGGTCTGCCAGGAGTGCTCAAGTTAAAATGCGCTTGACTTTTGGTGGCGCCAGTAGGCCGCAACCATTTCTTCTTGAAGGGGTCACGGCATTTCCTAAGTGTAGCAGCTGCCACCCCTTGCCGCCTTGTAAAACTGCCTTTGGACAGAGGATATGTATTTAATGGCATGTGGAAAAAACTTCAATGAGTTCAGAGAGCTGAGGTCACAGTTGTACTGTATATTCAACGGTGATTACATTGAAAGTAACAACACATCGTTTGGGTTTGAAAACGATTTTTGTGATACCAGTCCTGAAACTTTTCTCACAAACCAAACCATCTTCATCTGTTTATAAACTGATGTATATCCAGAAACATATTTTGAACTCTAAAAGCATCACAAAACTAAGTGAACTTTTTCTCTCTCAAGGTGTACCTCAGTACTGACGCAGCTAATTTGAGTTGTTTCTTAATTACACAAGCGGGGATTTACGAGAAATTCAGTACAAGCTGTGTCATCATGTCAGCAATAGAGATTCAACAAATAAACAAACTACTGCAAACTAGCAGCTGTTTATTTTCAGTTTATTGTCAGTTAAACGGGGACAAAATGCATGAACAGATTCCTCAATCAACTGCCACCTTACACCAAAAAACGTTGAGGGTATTACAGATAACGTATTGTATTACAAAGAGCAACTAGTGAGTTCTTCATTCAAACTTGCTGGAAAAAAAAGACAAGCTTGATGTCTTCACAGCATTGAGTCATGTGAATCCATTTGTCATATTCTTTTGTATGTTTAAAGTCAAATAATGTACTTTAAAAAGAAAAGAAAAAAAAAAAAGAAATATTATTTCTGTCCCAATGGAGTGGTGGCTGGGACAGGTCAAACCAATTGCAAGCAAGGCTGGTGATGGTAGGCTAACCAACAATGACTATATCTGGGTAAAACCTGCGAATTTCTGTTCCTGTGGAAAAAGGGAAAAAAAGCTCAGAGAAAAAAAATAAATAAAAAAACATGAATATATGACAGGTATAAACTTTCACCATGCATTCTCACAGTTCACCTTGGGATCTTTCCTCTGAAGATTAAAAGAATAATTTCAAGGCTGTAAATAATCTGTGCAGGCAAGTATCACATCATCTGACGGCAGTGAATTATTTATTGTAATCTGGCAATGTAAGGTTGTTTATCACATATTAATGTGATACATCAGGGGAGTAATTCTCCTCTGGCACACCGCGAGCAGTTTCACTCAGTCGGTGTCAGAGCATATGTTGTCTGTGAGGATTCATGATGCTGTAATCTGAGGATCTAAACTAATCTAGACCTGCAGCACCTGTCAGGGTGTGATGCTGATGATAGAAAGACATTGCTCAGGTGATAATACTCTGTAGTCCTTATCATGAAGTCGGAGGTCACCCCCCCCCCCTAAAAAAATAAAAATAAAAAATCACATTTGAGTATTGACCTTATTTTGGATGAAAAGACATCACAAGTGGTCATGTAGCCTGAATATATTTTAAATTGTGAAGCTCACTTAAAAGCCGATATCTCACTGAGTGGCTTTTTTATTATATATATATATATATATATATAAATTATTATTATTATTATTATTTTTTTACCATCGAGACACGTATGGCCTGTTACGTCTGTATTGTTTCATCTATTTTTTTTATTGTATTTTTTTTAAATCATAGGGCAGATTGGTCAAACGAGCAAAAACAGTTAGCAGATGTGTATGACAACACGGCAACTGCAGCTGCATTGTTGTGCAGCGTTTACGCTTTCCATTCTCCACCTCGTCAATCCCCTCATAACTGATCAGGGAAAAGAGCCCCAATGTTGAGTTATAATGTCGCCGCGCAACTGAAACATTTTACTGCGACTCACAATGGTCAATGTGTGGTGCAATTCACATGAGCACTCGCAGTTCTTGCCTGCCTTCGTCATCAATGCACGCACGAGTTGTCAGTGAGAGTGCTTTGACTGGCTTAGTCCAAGGCCGTAGCTATCATTTGGAGGCCCGAGGCAAACAAGCATCAGTCAGAGCACAACCTCCTCTTCCCCGCAATTTTGTTCCATTTCGACAAAAGTTGAGGTGTCTTGATTGTTGTATTTGTTACAATGATCTGCCAGTTTATGTGAGCCTACTAATATTTACCACCAACGAGTTTGAATATTGTTTATCACCATTTAAAAAGTGTGCATTTGAGAACATTGTCCTATTTCTCAAACTGGGTAAAGTCATGAAAGTCTTTTGATTATTGCTGTCTAATAAATGAGTCATATTTAATAACATTAATCAACTTTTAACATGGTTTACCTTTGCCAACACTTTCATACTCACAACTTGCTGATGAAAAGCCTCATTCATGTACTCTCCACTTGACCCTAGTTTAATATTATAAAATAAATATTGTAGCCATAATTAACAAATATTAATCCAGATTAATGATTGTGTTGTGCAAACAAACAGTATGCAGAATTCTTTTTTATCGGATGGCAATGAATATCACCAGTTTCGACGTCTTCACAAGCCTCCAGAAACATTGCCACCTCCAAAGGGGACATTGGTTTCGGTCAAAAGGTGGGTGAGGACCATCCCCCATCTTGGAGATGCAAACATTCCAACGTCATGTAACAAGTTACAAGACCACAGGAGCTACACATTTCTTTTGTGTGTTACTGAACAGAGCAATTACAACCGTGTAAGATTAGGTGTTCGCAATTTTGAGAAGAACTTGGACATATTGCAAATGTGTTTCAAGTCATTAAATGTTGGATAATCAAGATTAATAAATTTGGTTAGACTGATTGAAACTTCCTGCCTCTCTCTTTTGTCTTCTCCACCGGCTATATGCGAAACCGCCGGGGTCTCTCGCTTTTTGTTCCTGCTCTTTTGTTCCTCTTCTGGCCACGTGCCCGCGGTTGGGGCCTCTTTCAGGGGTCTTTCCTAACTGCCATGCTTCCTCTTTTTCAAGAATCTTTTTCTTCCTTTTTGGCGGCACGCCCAGCACTCGGGTCTCGTGCGTTTATCTTGCAAAGACGGGGCCACGGGCATAAACTACACCCCGTGCTCTGCTAAGCCCGACAAACTTGTCGTAAACATGAGTGCGCCAAGAACCCACTCCAGTGCTCCTCCGAAGAGGGCTGGAGACTTCAACAGTCAAGTGCACTGCACCCGCCCGTCATACCAGGGACACCAAACCACATTTATCCTTTTTCTTGTCTTTTTCTATTTTCTGTGGTTTCATCTTGTGAGGATAAAGCGGATTGGAAGATGGATGGACTACTAGTACTTCTACAAATAATAACAACAATGACAATAATGACAAAATAATAATATTAATAACACTATTAATAATCATCATCAATCTTTTATATATTTGCAATAATTTCAACAGGTTTTCACTAATTAAGTCAACATACGAAGTTACATTGTAAGGTGCAAAACTGGTGTTGACAATCAGCATCAATTTTGAGGGGCTGGCCCTGACTCTGCAGGCAGGCAATATTTCACCAGTTGCACTAGAGATGTAGTAGCTACAGTTGGAGAATGAGAGATTGCCTGTAGGCTCATTAGGAACAACAGCTGGTTGGGTAATGAAGAGGAAACAACGTGTCAAGAGGCTCCCCGAACCTCCCAAGAGATGCATTTCCAAACTATTGAACAAAAGATAAATGTTACATCATCTGTTTAAGGAGGTTGAAGGCGCTGAAAGTAAAACTATGACGTGATTTGACCTAATAATGAAGATGACTGAACAATAAGAATTACTTCAGAGGTGTAAATTTGGTGTGAAAGGTGGGGGACAGATATTTCTTGTTGTTATCCCCCCTGATGACCCCTCCCCACCCTCACTGTTTTAACTCATTTCATACCAAAACGTAAATAAACATTTGCAAAAACCCGAACATTTCGTGCCAAAATGTATAAATGTTTTTTTGGAGTTTTTTTTTTTTTTTTTATTAATAAAGGCTTTGTGCACCTCCACAGTCACTATGAAGGCTGTGGGAATGATTTCCGTTTGGGAAATCAACACTCGATGCCAGGAGTGGCTTTGATCAGATCTTGGTCCACACAGTGTGCGAGTGGGTGTGGGTGCAGTATAGCGATCGTACGTTGTGAAGTGGCGTGCGAAAGCAGTGTGGGGGGTGCGAACATACCGGCAGCTAACTCTACAACAAAGCTTTTTTTTAAATCAAAAAAAGATGATGACATCTCATCGTCATCCTTGATGAACACGCGCACACATGCACGCAGGCACACAAGCACATGCTCACACACAGTTCATCTTTCATGAAAACTGCATTGGTCATGCATCTGTGCCATGGTTCTCTTGCAATAAACGGTTATACTGTGCTCTTTTTTTGTGTTGTTTGTGTTGTTATTTAGTTGGAAAGTTTTGTTTGGATATTTAAGGTTTCACAAATGCAAAAATATATAATAATCATAATAATAATAAATAGCATCAATGTGAAAGTTCGACTGAAAATGCATCTTTTCACAAAAAAGCTCTTTTTCTCAGAATCTTTCCTTGGAAACAAGTATTTTCAGGAAACTTATCAATATTTAACTGCTGTTTACGTAAGAATGGTAAAAGAAGAGGGGTTCAGCTTTCTTTTGGTAGGTTCCACGCTTATATAGCGACTCAGCTAAATTTTCTATAGGCCTTCAAAAATGAGTCAAAATGGTCAAAAATGGCTGGCACCAGCGCTCCCAATTTGAGAAAAAGCGGTTGGCATTGAATGAGTTAAATGCATCAATGCATACTCCACACGTCTGTCTCTACTATCCAATTGATAATTATAAAATGCATCATCTTATTCATAATAGGAATACATATTGACAATATAAACATATCTTTCATTCATATTTAAAAAAAAAAAATCTCGATCTTGATGCAAAATATTAATCAAAGACAGTGATCGCCCATCATAGAGTATATTTAATATATGGCATACTATATAGGTAAATATCCTCCTTATTAGTTAACACTACCAGCTCTGGTTGAAAGTTTCACATTTTACTTTTAAAATGTCGAAAGCATTAATAAAGTCAATAATTAATCATCAATTTAAAAAAGCAAGTTAAACGTAATCAGAAACTTATCACTCTACACAGGTGGTAATATTTAATGAAACATATGTCTTGTTGCAAGTAACTAGTCAAATGTTATGTATTGCATTTTAAAAGTAACTTGCTCAACAATGTTCCAACTGCAAGTTTCACGCAGAAGTGAATCATTATTGACCGGGGTGCTTCTTGGACACAAAGTTGACTGGCCCCAGATCACTGTTCAATCTCACGCTACAGATGTTTCATTGGACTCTAATCTTGTGACCCGACAGTCTATTGCATGAAGATGAATTTAGTTCCGTGGCCATGAAACCGTTTCTGGACAATTCTGTCATGTGGCATGGGGTGTTAGGCGGCGGAAAATATCCTTCCACCGGGCCGTGCTGTCAGAGATGTGCCTGATTAGCAACTGAATCTTGCTGCAGTGAACCATAACTTCTCCTTTTGATGGGCTCGGGTACTACATGTGCGACCCACAGAATCCGACTGCATGCGTGTGCTCGGGTTTAATGTAAAAGATGCTTATGCTTGAACAGATTTTATCTGAAGCCTACGGTAGATCGTTTTACTAGTCTGAAGCAGGCGATAATATCTGTTAAGTTGAGCTTTTATTTTTTTCAAATCAACCACAGCATGAAGATGTTAATCTTTACAGATATTTCACTTTCTAAGTCTTGGGTTTATTGCTTCAGATTTGAACTAGGAAAGGCACTTAAAAACACATTTCTAGGGTCGATGGGTTGTTTGCAGTTAATTAATCATCCATCCATGTAAATGTTAATTAACATTTAAGCGATACGGTTAAAACTCCAAGAAACACATTTTCAAGCGAAAGCTTGCGATTCTGTGATGCTGTTAATGTCGAAAATGCAACTATGAAATTTAAACAGAATTATAATATTCCTATTTCTCTTTCAGCACGCTTCCTGAAATGTTAGCAGGCTGACAAGTTAGCTTTATTGATTGATTTATCGAAATAGAACTGTTCAATTAGCACAGATTAGTTATGGCTGCTGATTGACAAGGGTTATCTTTAATCTGAATATTTGATGAAGCTGAATTGAATCCTTCAGTGGGAGAAACAACAACCAATGAAAGATTTGTAAAGAGGTAAGGAAAAAGAAATATGAGTTACAAGAAGAGACATCAGACTGGCTTAATGTCTTCACGTCATCTTGAAGGTGATTAAAGCCACATGATTGATGGTTCCCTCAGAAGATCTAATGAAAGAAATAATTGGGAAATTTACAGCTCTTGTGGATTTAAGGGTGGCAGTCAGCAAAGTGACTCCCAGTTGTCAGTTCAACTTCCTTTACGATCTGTGAACGCCAATAAATACTGGAAAACAGTAACTTTCTTGCACTGGAAACATGATGAGGAAAGTGAAAATGTGCTTGCAAACCAGATTGCCAACTCAAGAACCAAAGCCACGTGACATCTCACCATAATTCAACAAATGTGAGATCTCCACAGAGGAACGAGTGACAACAGAAGGAATATGAAGAAGAAAGACCAATGCACACACAAAGTGCATTTAAGGGATGCTGTGTGTAGTCTTTAAGGCAACCAGACAGTATTTTGACAGAACCATACACGGACGTCATGTGTCCTCCAACGCAAAATAAAATGGCTCCATTGTGACATTATTTTCACAATGGGAATTGCGCTGTGTGTTGACTGTCTCGCTGAGAACAGCAACAATATATTTGTGCTTCTTCCTGCCAGCTCAATTTCCAAAAATGTGTCTATTTTCATGTCACACACAAACACACACACTCAAGGAATTACAAAACGTTTTATATGGATGCGAATATAAAATTGTGACAATGTCGAGTGAGTGGGATAGAAGTGAATATGTTAATGGGTTCCTTGTCAGAAATAAATGATGTGATCTTGTAGGCACAGGCTGGCAGGTACAAATGTCGACACTAACCTTTTGTAGTGGCTGTGGCCGGTGGGGCCAGTATTGAATTTATAATTAACTTGTGAGGAAAAAGTAGGCATTTTTCTATTAAAAGAGACATCTTGTCAATTACAATCCTTGCAGAGATATTCACTGAACTTCTTGTTGGAAGAAAGGTCAATAGCTGTGTGTAATGAGTAATTGACTCACGGCAGAGAACAGCTCCCACTCAGACTGTCGTTCTGATCAAGTCACCCAATGTGATTTATTCTTATATCATTTTCGCTCTCATTTTATAACCTGTTGCAAAAAAAAAAAAAAAATCACGTTTGATTAAATTACCTCTATCGGGGGCAGTTCATCACCAAAATATGACATGGGAAATGGAGCTTAAATGGGCTGAATGATGAAAAGAACATGACTTTTTGAATTTCAGCAAAAGCACAGATCGGCACTAATGACCCGTTAACAATGGCCTAATATTTGTGGTCCACTGGTGATGGAGGACACTGCTGATGAGCATATGTAAATGGATTGTGTTAAAAAGGGATTTACAGACGGTAAGATATTTGGAAGGGGGGGGGGGGGACAAAAAAAAAACCTTGAAGGGTTCAGGTTTTTGCTTGAAATATTTTTAGGGACCAGCTACGTTCCATAATAATGAATCAGTGTGTGTGCGTATATACATATGTACTTTGTGTCTATGAATAGGTCAGGTAGAAGCTCAGTTTATATATATATATATATATATATATATATAAGACACATAAGACATTCCCCAGTCACTTCCTTATCTGCACGCGGCCTCGCATTTTAAATAAAACATACAGTAATTTGTGCAAACATTCGCATTGAACATTGGAACTTTATTTTGTAATTGTCAAACTTATGAGTACTGCTGTGTTCTAAGTAACGCTTCCTGATTGCAGTTGTATTATTTAACAATGAATAAAAGTCAAAAGATGGAGCAAACACATATTGTCGCACTCCCCTCTGATGTTACAACTCCAGAATCTGCACTCCAATATACGTTCTGTAGGAAATCTTGCGAAGGTAAAATCAGTAGCTTACTTTCATGGTAAACCCCATAACTTGCATGGTACTGCCTAGCAGGCCAAAGACAGCAATATCATTCTGCACATACAGTAACGATAAACAGGAAATGCATCACTCAACTTACCCAGCAGTCATTCGGTCAACACTAACTGAGACGGAATAATTTAAAAGCTTTGCACCGCTTAAATGTCTTTTCTGTCCTCTGTTCATTTGGAATTCAGCAACACACTGTACATCCTTGTTTTAGGACTAATGATATTACAAATTGGTACAACAGTCCTTTATATCAATAAACTCTTGTGTTACAAGTTCGAAGCCAACCCGGCACTTGAAATCTCTCATTCACAGTCAATTGGTGCACCATGTGCAGCCAGTCGAGACAGCTTCGAACTAGTATTGATGCTCCAGTAAAATGAAAATCTGAAAGTTTTGAATGATTGCCGGTTGCCAGAGTTGACCCATGGAATACCTTACAGAGCATACACAGGGCGAGCTGTGTGTGGAGAGCTCAGTGTAATTAAAGGTGCTGTAGTGCTGGCAGGACTGAGGTGAAGTTTGTCCCACTGACTCAAGGCATATTTCAGGAGGTGTGTTTAAGTGACAGAGTTGTGAGGAATGTTCCAGCCAGAGTCTGAATCTTCCTTATTAATGCTCTGGGTGTGAGGGTTTTCCATAACTTGGCTTGTTTGTGTCTTTTTCGAATTGATTTATTTATTTGTTCATATATTTCGTTATTTATTTAATATTTATTAAATGGCACACCAAAAAAAAAGGTTTATACTTCAAAAAATAGAAACTGTTTGATGCTGAACCCTTTCATGCACCCTGTAACCTGATAATATGATAAACTGTCCACTGTAGTAAACACTGTCCCTAAAAGTGTTAACATAGGTCAAAATGATTCTGTGGCATGGTGCAAGTTTGACATCTATTTAGTTTATTTGTGCAATAGCCTTAAAAAGAAAAAAGGCCTGCAAAAACAAGCTGATTTGAATATGGCATCGTTGTGATTATTCTAGGTCCCGCCCACTTTGTGTTTGCTCAATTCAGGAAAAATGGCTGAGCAGTGACAATGTAGCTGCATCCTGTGCAAACCTAAAACTTTGCATTGAGCTGTCAACCTCATAGGAGTTGAGGAATTACCTGCTTCAATTTATTTGGAGAGAAACTTCTCAGCATTTCAAAACCAGAATTGTCCTTTGTCAGACATTTTGTGCAGGATGGCTTCATCAACATAAGCTGTCACGCACTCCAAAAAATATATATTTCATTTTTTTAAGCAACACTTACACACATACAAACATATACATTGATCACTCAGCAGCTAAGAAATGACAACCAGCAGGGTACTGTGATCATGGATGGATGGATACACATGGTTGCACATAAGTGGTGTGCCGGTGCGCATGAACACTCCAAATTGAATATTGTGCTTCCGTTCAAATCCGTCACCTTGCTTTTGCGCACTGGAATAATGCATTTGAGTCTGTTAGCTCAGGCTCCGCAGCCTTAATCTGAAGTCAAGTCGGCCGCCACGATTGCTTCCGAGGATCAACTTCAAAATAAAAGTGAAGTTAGGCGTTGCTATCCATGTCCGATAATGCATCAGAATATGTCCTTGCGGTCCTTGGTCAAAAAAAAGATTGGCCACAGGGTCCCATTTTGCAAATAAGAGGTGGGCAAATGTTTTTTTTTTGAATGGGCCGTGCAATTCATTTGTGTTAAATATGAATTGAATGTATTTTTCTGAAACAGTGTATTTTATTGTTTTTATAACCTGACATTGTGTAGCCCTGGTAGCCTGTTGTAATTAGGAAATAAAAAGTGAAAACTGAAAACAAGTTTATTCAGTTCTATTAAAATTACATAACGACACATTAAAAATTAACCTTGCCCAAATGTGCCACAAGTCTTTAAGGTCGTCCAAGTGGTTGGTGAGTTGGGGAAAAAAATTCTGTTTGAAACAACAACCTCTGGTGCTCATGTGAGGACCACGGCCAAATTTTTATGTATTAAAAAAAATCATTCACTTACCTTGCCAAGAGGATACGTTCTCCCAGTGGTAATGCGTGCCCTACTCGCGAAGACTGCACTGGCCAGGTGTGGAAATTGAAGTTGGGTGGATGGAAATCTGTTGATGTGATTTGAAGCAAAACAACCCATCTGCTGAGTGGATGCCAGGTGGAAAAAAAAAACATTTGTACTCACAATCACACCAAAGCTTTTTAACTCAGCGGCGCAGTAAATCAATTAAACCCTATTGGATTTAGGGATTTTGACTCAGCTCAAAAGTAACCCAAAATGGGTAAAACATTTCATAACCCCACACTTGGGTGGATAAAACTATCCAGGTTTTTAGTATGTACCCATTCAGAAACAATTACAGTATATTATGATGATCTAGGAGCAAGTCAGTGAATCATTGAGAGGGGTCTTGAATTCTGGAATACCATTTGTACCAACTCTTACATTCATTTGACATTGAAAAATGACTATTGGACTAGATATCAACATTCCAGGTTTTATTTTCAAAATAGCATAGATAGATAGCATTGTTTGGAACAAAGTGTGTTCCAGAACTGGAACAGATACACTGAATCCAAAATGCATCCACAGTGCTTCACCCCACCTCCACCCAACACACACACACACACACACACACACACACACACACACACACACACACACACACACACACACACACACACACACACAAGCTATGCTCCTCCAGTGATCAGCCAGGTACGTGTCATACGTTCTCCTTTATGTCATCGTGCGAAGGGCTCTTGTTCTGCTGCATGGATGAAATTGACATGCCTTTTTCTCAGGTCCTGCAGCGGTTCGGACCCTCAGACCAGCCCCTTTATATCGCAAAAGGGTTGAAGCCTTACCACGTGTACAACTTCACCGTCACACTCTGCACTAAGAAAGGCTGCATTACCAGTCTTGCAAAATCTGCCCAGACCCAACCAGCAGGTAACACCAAATCCTTTCAAAATGTCACGATGGTGTGTGCTCCTCATATGTCCTTCACCAAGACCTTAAGTGGCAGTTAAGGTATCCCGACATAGAGTGCATGGAGGACACAATATATTCGGCACCCGTAGCACACGAATAAGACCCTAAAAATAACTCATCCCATTCTACTACCGTTTGAGTGGAGATTTATTTATTATTCGATTAATGACATTGAATGCAGTCATGCCCAAAGTTGTCCATGCAAAGAGATCCCCAGAGAGAAGCAGATAGAAAAACACCCATGTGGTGACTGTTTTAAAGACACAATCATATTCATGACGTTTAGTTTAACGGAATAAGCAAAATATGTGATGTTCCCCTAACACAGGCTGAGGAATCGCAGTCAGCCTTCGTGGCAAGCAGAAGTAATGCACACTTCATCTTAAAATACACTTAAAAAAAAACCATCAATTACATTCATGTTCTTTTTCAACTTTTTTGCCATTTTCCACTTCCGTCTTGGCTCGTGGAAGTAAAAGGAATACATTAGCAGAAGAACATGCATGTGTGCGCGCGTGCACATGTGTGTTACTCTTATGTACTGTTGATCATTCCACATACTTTTCCATCTGTTCACTCGTGGACACTACACTTACTCCTCATTATAATTTTTTTGTTGTTTTGTTTCTCGTTTTGGGTGAGTAGACAATGGATGGGTGATGCGGACAAAAACAAGCTTTCATCTATAAATAGCAGCTCAGGGATTTCAGCTTTTGAGCGTCGTCTTAACAGCTACATCTGTCGACATCGCAATGTTTTCAGTCCATTCAATTCTTAAAAAGTCCTTCCTGTGCTTATGATGATGAATGATCCCCCATATTGTAATCGGTGGACTTTTTAAATGTATTTTTAATGGCTACATCTGTTGACACAGCCACAATGTTTGTTTTAAGCGATTCCAAAGACTTCTCTTGACTGTAATACAGTACAATACAATATGGCTTATTGTACCCAGTTGACTTTTTGAATGTATTTTTAACAGCCACATCTGTTGCCTCCGTTTTGTTTCATCCAACGCCAAAGATGTCCCTTGTTTCAACTCTAAGAAATGATAGCGACATATGCCGTTTGCCAGGTTTTTTTCTTTGTATCTCAAACAATTTGCATAGCATGTGTTATACCGTTTGGCACTTTATTCTTGGTAGTTTAAAATGAGATTCCTCCAGAAATGTCAATATTTAGATTATTCCAAAACTGTATAATGATTTGTGTATTTAAATAATTACTTTTTTCCTTTTTTTTTTTTACTGTAAGAGTCACATACATCTTCGTATTGTTTTAAATACAGTGAATACAAAAAGTCTACACCCCCCCGTTCAAATGTCATGGTTTTGCGATATCAAAAGATTAGACCACAATAAAAAATTAAAAAGCTTTTTCCACCATCGATGTGGACTATACACTGTGCAATGCAATTGGGAAGGGAAAAAAATGGAAAGGATGAGGGAAATAAAACGACACCAACTCAGATAATAAGCACAGTATATATATATATACACACACACACACACACACACACACACACACACACACACACGTTTATAAAGCTGATTCATTGTTGGAGGCAAAGAAATGTAAAGATGAAAAATACTACAGACCAGTACAATGCATGGAAACTGAGCAACCTGAGCTTGGCAGAACAGTTACAACGCATTTGGGTGAGATGCTCATTAAATGCGCAATGCAGTTGTGAAAATTTCCAAGACATTGTATGACGTATGCAAAGTCATTTTTGTCTTGAGAAGATTGGCAGGACTTTTAGAGAACTGAAAAGACTTTAATCAAGTTGTCCTCAAGACAGCAACAAAAATCTTGACATAAAATTGTCATGCACAGCGACTCTGTCTTAAATGTTCCTTTCCCCACCAAAGTCAAGATATGTTCACATATCTAGCAGTGCTAATCTTGACATCTCTTTAACATGGATGGATTAAGGCCTGTGTGATGTTGAGCCTACCCTGTTGAAAACGCCATGTATAATTCCCTGTGAAGTCGAAAAGCTAAAACCTGAAGCGCATTTGACAGATCCCAGCAGGTAAAAGTTGGGAGAGCTTTGGGAACAGGATTTTAGTGACTTAATTGAAGGCGGAGTCACATCACCACACTGCATTATTATACAAACATGCCCACCTCTATCTAAAGCCCTACTTAGGGGACTGACACAATCCTCCAAATATTCCCCAAATATCATGAATAAATACGGGACAGGGAACTAACTATTCAAGCTTCCTTGGACACAAGGGGCCTCACTATCACATAATGCGTAGAATAGGTTCTAAATTTGCTCATACGATTGAAATTTAGAATGTGCCTCAGTGCAAAAAAAAATCTGTATTTTCAAACGACCCTTGTCGTCGTGCGGACACTTGTCATTCCCTAAGTAATGTGTGTTGATAAATCCCGCCTGTTCTAAACTACCACATTTGTGCACATCTAGACTCTTTTTTCTTTGGTAAACACCTCCAATTGACCAATCACTGTACTGACCATGGACTGCGGAGTCAGAAATCTGAAATCATGGCAAACAGAGCGGAGAGAATCTCTGAAATTTAGAGTGATTTATTTGTGCAAAAAATGGGAAAAATAAATATGTAGGACTCTTTGGGACAAACACTGCTTGTGTTAACAATAATAAAAAACATCATTGGCATATATAAAAATAAAAATAAAAATCTAATTCAGTGCCAAAAAAAAGAAAAACGAACAAAAAAAAAAAGTGTCAGGAACCACAGACGAGAGTTATCTTTGATTAACGGGAGGAGGACAAGCAAATTATTTGGATACAGGTGGAGCAGGTTGGGGACACGTGACATCACTACGTATACGCACAACCTCAGAGCTACCGAATCATCCGCGAATTAAGTTTTAAATTTCCTCCAGCCCACTTATTATAGTTTGCAGATTAGCCGTGCATTGATTAAAATCATTTCCTGATTATGTGGCTGAATTTTGTTGTATAACGGTGCTTTCATTGTTCGGTGGCTGCAATTAATATATGGTTCAAACCATGTTTGGCAAACCCTGATTTCATTTCGGCTTGTAGGGAATGTCTGTCCCGTCCGTGTCTAGCTGTTCTATCTCGAGCAAAATTGGTGTCATTTTCATTCAACAGATCGTGACAAAATGGCCGCCCTTTGAGAACGACCAAACGGGTTGGATTTTGCTATTTAATGCATATTCCCCAAATTAATATTTATCAGACTGTCGTCTTTAGACTAGTGGGACTGCATAGAACAAACATCATTGTAAAGAATTTTGGGGGGTTGACTTCCCCTTCATGGAGATCGATTTACTCGACATGTCATGCTGCAACTTCTTGATGAGAGCAGGCGATGGGGCTTAAAACTCTGTGCTTGCTTAACAGCTCATGAGGTCGCCATCTCCATATCGCCACCCGAGTACAACATAATTTGCAGTCGGCTTAAAGTCTTGCCACCCATGATTACCTTAAAGTATCTCCACATAGCTGGTCATGGCTCCTCTCTTTAAGATATTTGTGAGAATGGTGAAGCGGTATCGGTGTGCAGTATCAGTGTATTTTCCCGAGTACAATAATTTTATTTATACATTTTGTTATGGTCCAGTGATACCAAGGTTGAACTTTTGGCAATTAAATCAACCATGCAGGTTGATCTTCTTCTTGTGTCATTAATACGTGAGTCATATCTTTGTTCCTTTGGCTCGAATAAGTTTTAACAGCAGAATTTCAACAAGAATAGTCATTATTACTGATATAAAACAGAGGCTGCATTTCAGTGGGTCATTTGTGCAAGGTAGTAATGAAATTGAGACATCGGTGCGGGACACAAAAGGTCACATCTTTGCAGGATAGATGTCTACGTCTTCCAAACTGTAAAAAAATGAACATGACATTTGAGCGGCATACGGATGATTATGTCCAGTTAATGATGGCTTTGGTTTTCGAAAGCTGTTGTCACCTTGCCTATCCATACACTTACATAGAGATGTTGCATAACACGGCACAATGCATACAAATTCAGTGGTGTTGTTGATCTGACAGATGTATGTTCTGACAGAATGTTGATGCTCTGATGAAAACAATTAATTCCTGGAATGTTGTGTTCAAAAATCAATAACACAATTTAAATAAATAAAAAAACAAAAACAAAAAACCTGGAATGAGTTATTTGTTCACTTTTGACCCCAACGATTATGTTAGGGGGTGTTTTACAAAACTCAGAAAAATGTTGAAGCAATCTCTTACATCTTCATTTTCAGTGCGTAAGATTATTTATTGATTTATTTATTTTTTGCTTTGAAACGATGTAGTTGTTGCAGTGAAATTTGCGGAAAATGCTAAATGACCTTAATGACGTTACACAAGAATGTCGAAGAAGATGGCTGATATTCGTCCGGAGGCACCTGACTCATCTGCACAAGCCACCAGCGTAGTGTCAGTAAAGCCTCATTAGAGCTGCAATCAGACTGTGGAGAGGGAATTTTTGCAACATTAACTTTAACATTACCGATCCTGTAAATAATATTGTAGCTATGGCCCTGATCACCTGCTAGAGGGAGTAAAGGAGGGTGGGTGCGAGGCAAGAGGTTTACATGCCCAACAATTAGTTGCATTTGAGATATTGCGATATGATAAAAGACCATTCTGTAATCAGAACATGGACGATCACAAGATAGTTGTGTGATGTATAGCTATATGAAAGATCATCGCTAGTTGGGTGATTTATAGCTACATGAAAGATAATTGCATCGGGCGGCATCAATTTCTCATGCTACACCTTATGAGTGCAAACATGAGAGAGCAGTGTAAAATGTTACAGCCAAAGCTGGAAATATAAACTGGTTTCACTACTCACATGAAATCGCATCATGGAGTACGGACAGACTAAGTGAGTTCATGTTTTACCACAAAACTGCAGTACATAAAACTTAAAAGACAATAATTAAAATAAGAAGACATTTATAAATGACTAAATCAACTATTCTTTTCTAATTCAGATATACATGCACTCTCTTTACATTTGCAATTAGCATAGAGGAGGTGCAGAATTTTGGTCCCTGTTCTTGCACATTTGTGTTGTGTGAAGTTGGGCAAAGCTGTTTATAGATGAAAGAGAAGAGCAAGAGTGAAGTCTCCAGGGACTATTATGAGGGCACCAGGGTCACAGATCTTTATGGGAGGGATACTGAAAGTGTCACTTCACAATCACAGCAAAACTTCCCACACATTTGCTGCAAGCTGAGTTTATATGTAAACAAACAACTCCATTGATATAGTAACACATACTGTATATAGAACAATTCTCTCTCTCTCTCTCTCAATCTCTCTCTCTCTCTCTCTCTCTCTCTCTCTCTCCCTCTCTCTCTCTCTGACGTGTGCTCATTTCACATTTCTTCATTTTAGTACTGGCTCTCTTCCCCATTTTTTTATAGCTCTTGCGGGATCCATTCTTCGCCGATTGGATGTCAGCCGTCTCCAGGTTGGGGCAAAGCTCCTTGCGTTTGTTGCATTGTAGAAAGGCGGCGAGAGTTCAACGGCACTGATAATCTGCACTCAATAAAATCCCACAGCCAAAAGTCGGCAATCGTGTAAATGGCCCAACACGATGAGGGAGAACGTGTTGGAACTCTTGAAACAGGCTGCCTGTGACAGCGCACTCAACAAGCACCGATATCTCCGCCAAAGATTGTCACGGCCAAAAATGTTGAAAACAGTCCAAAATGGGCTAGCACAATGCAAAATGGGTAGAAAAAGTAAATGGAGGAAAATTAGTAGAGCTGTTCGAACATGCTGCCAACTCACAGGCGCCGTTTTCGTCGCCTACTTTAAGCATCACAAAGATTAACTTAATACTTATCTTTCAAAGAACCACCATGCATTCATCCATTTTCTAAAAAGCTTGTCCTCATATGGTTGTGGTTAGCTGGGGCCTATATCTGCTGACTTCAGGCGAGAGTTGTTTTGTACCCCGGACTGGTCTCCAGTAAATCGCAAGACTCTTAAAAAACAGTTACGGTACACTCACATTCACATCGAAGGGAAATTTAGTCTTCATTTAGCCTAACAATCATGTTTGGGCAATACTGGAGGAAGATCACATCCACACATCAATCAATTATTTCAATCTGCTGTCTCAAAGCTGTAACATTTAAAATGGATGTTAGGGACTTACTGGAGGGGTTGAAGATATAAAATAAGAAATCACCGACTTTTGAAATTGTTTTAGGTTGCTGTGTGCTTGGCGGGGGGGGGGGGGGTCAGTTGCTGAAGTTGTTGGGAAAATTGGAAAACATACCAACAAAGTGCACTGACAACAGACACACAGGGACACATCATATCCTATATTTATTTAATTTTGCCATTGTAATGTCTTAATCATTTATTTTAGACTTTACATTCCTTTAAATTATTGGGTAATTTGTCATGCACTTTTTTTAGTATTTGAGGCTGTCAAATAAAAGGTTCTATGCTGAAGGTTAAGCAATGAGGCAAAGAGAGAGAGAGAGAGAGAGAGAGAGAGAGAGAGAGAGAGAGAGAGAGAGAGGTTCACATAGACCTTTATGAGGCATTTGATTTTACATTCCCTTCAAAAACAATTCCACACAAAAAAATAGAAAGAGGAAAAAAAAAATGCTCAAAAACTGCAGTACTCCCCGAAACTAAAAAATGTATATAATATGTATGCACTCATAAATTCATAAGGTCTTTCAAAACAGATTTTCAAAGAATCATCTTGCACAGAACAACATTCCCTCAATAGCCCGAATTTCCAATAGTATGTACATCAATAGAGTTGGATTTACTGTTTTTTTGCTGTTAATATATTTCTTCCTGGACTTCCAGATTGACAATTTAGCAATTGCAATCATGGTGTTAAGAAGATGATGAGTGTCCTTTTTTGACACAGAGTATTTTGGCCCATAAATGAAAAACTCAAAAGAAAAAAAACGCTCTTAATAACAGAACCCACTCTTCTACCTGTCTTACCTGCTACACTCAATGGACAGTTGTTGGATTCTTTCAGTTTCAAGGCAAAAATGCCATTTCCGGCCTACACTTGGATCCAGGTGTGCCACATGTCTGTTTGTAATTATCACCCCATGTCCAATCCTCCACCGGAGGCCACCCACCCGTTTGTCAACTGGAGGTTTGTACAGGGACCGCCAGCAGCCTTTTGGAGAAGAGTCTGGGCCAAAAAACTCAGCCCACCTTGTTGCCTTCATCCTTGCCAAAGAGCGCAGATGTGTCACCGTGATGCAAGTATAGTAAGCTGTTTTTTTTTTCCCCACTAATTCAAACTCTCCCAGTGTTAGAGTGGTAAAAGAGAGGAGACAGTGTTAGAGGAAAGTGGCCTTTCCTCCGCGTGTTCGTTGATTTCGGATGATGAGGATGTTGTTTATCCAAATACAGGCTGGAGGAGTCAATGAACAGTACCTTCGAAGGGTTTATTTGCAGAATATTCCGGTCACCCATGGTTTACAGACAATGGCTGCGATCACGAGTGCATCGGAGGAAGGGATTCATAACATATTTATTTCATCAGAAGGGCGGTACCGAGACTAGGGTGCGACATCGAGACTTCAGTGTCTCCTAAACCGATTCTTAGCTTGTATCAACCCGTCTCCACAAAGTCTCCAGTAAGCAGTGTATCAAGGCTGACAGGTGGCTCCAAGGACGCGCTTGGTTTACTGTAGGCATGAAAATATTATACAGGCTAGACTAAATATGGGAGAAGACACACTTCAATGCATTATTTCAATTAAATATTGTTAAGAAACACAAAAGACCACGGCAGAGGTTTTTTCATTCATTCATTTTCCGAACCCCTTGATCCTCACTAGGGTCGCGGAGGGGTGACGGAGCCCATCCCAGCTGTCTTTGGGCAGTAGGCGGTGGACACCCTGAATCGGTTGCCAGCCAATCGCAGGGCACACAGAGACGAACAACCATCCACACCCACACACATACCTAGGGACAATTTAGAGTGTTCAATCAGCCTGCCATGCATGTTTTTGGAATGCGGGAGGAAACGGGAGTACCCGGAGAAAACCCATGCAGGCCCGGGGAGAACGTGCAAACTCCACACAGGGAGGCTGGACCTCCAATTGAACCCAGTACCTCTGCACTGTGAAGCCGACGTGCTAACCATTGGACTACCGGGCCGCCCGGCAGAGGTTTCACTAGTCTAAATATGAGCAGAAGTCATCCTTCAACAGCCAGACATCTCTTCCGGTCCCCTGCAGCAGGAGAGACAGTTCGGGAAGAAAACATGTACTCACACTCATCATTCCATTGGTCAGATAGCATACGGTTCGCAACAAAAGCTCTCAGGGGCCCTCGGACGTCCTCCACTATTTTCTCCAACAGATCTTACGCCAGATGTTTTTGAAAGCTGCTCTGCAGACATTTGTCCCAACTTGATGCAAACCACCTGACGAAGGCTTGATCCCAAACTTGTGGAAGACAACAACTGGCATGATAAAAAGGGGTTGAAGAAGAGTGGCTCCTCAAAAAGCCACAGTCCAGGTGTGTTACTTGGTAGCCGTTGGACTTTAAAGACTTGCTATGCACGTATGACAGATTTATAGAAAGGTGCTAATTCGTGTGCCCAACTATGTCACCTGCGGAGAGGAGCACCTGTTCAACCATGATGTTCAGGTCAGGTTGGATCCTGACACTGTGGTGTATCGAGAGGGATGAGTCCTGAGACACCATCCCCTCCAACGCTCAACAGCGCAAACACTTGTGTATCAACGTTCATCAGATTTTGAAAAAGACAAATAAACGAAATAATTAACTGTGTGTATATATATATATATATATATACACACATCCAAGCATTTACAAAGATCTTCCATGGTATTTTAACTGGATATCACAAACTTCCCAGACCTCCCTGCAACCACACGCTCTCAGCACACTCACCACGCAAAACTCCCAGACTACTCAGCGAGAGAGAGGGAGAGAGAGAGAGAGAGAGAGAGAGAGAGAGAGAGAGAGAGTGTCAATGGCAAATGCTGATGCAGCATCGGGAGCTGTCACCTGATCTTTACACAATTCAAGTCAACATGGGGGTGATGGAATCCCCAAAATGTCATTTTCCTGTTGACAGAAATTGCATGGACATCTAATTATTGAAAGCCTGCTTTGAGACTGTGCACTAAATCACATGTTCTGTGTTGAGATACCGTAGATATTGACAAGGTCAGAATACATGGATGTCTGCTGTCACCTGATATCAATAGGTCATTTGGGTGGTTTGACATATGTTGCGGTCAAGCAGTCTATAAAATGTTAAACACCGCTACAAGTCTACTCCTAATAAAATTGCTGCCTCAAGTAGTGATCATGCGCTGTGGGGATTCGTTTAATTAAAAACATGCATGGATATTGCACCAAAGTTATTATAAAATACAATCAATTGCATTAATGAGTTCTTAATTTCGGCAGTCCACAAATTCTCATAAAAAGAGCATTGCGCTTATTTCAATATTGCCTGAGTCAATATTGAGAAGACGCAATTATAGTTATTATTTCTACGCAAGCTGCACACAGACAGCAAATCCATTGGTGAGTTGCCAAAGCACAGAGGAATTACTTTCGAGGACGAAAATGAAGGTGAATAAGCCATGACAGCAGCGAGCAGACCTGGTGTTTAAGAGATTAAAATAGAGCGAGAAGTTATTTCTTTTATCTTCCAAAATGTGGCCTCCAACCTGCGCACTGTTTGCTTCTCTTTTCCCTCCCATCTTTTGTTCGATCTATGTGCTGAGCTGGCTATCGCGGAGTTAACAAGGATAAGTGGACCACACATAGACGAAGTAGTTCAATAAAGAAAGCTCGAGCAGATGTTAATGATTATGGATTTACAAGGATGGGGGAGAATACATAATCACTCTTCACAAGCATCTGCAGCCCGACTATGTATCTTTACTGGAACATAAAAAAAGTTTTGACAAAAGAGAGAAAAGTATTGAAAAAAAACCCCTCATTTTTACTTGCTAATACATTCACCAAATATATTTTTAACTTTTAAAGAATTTGCTATTTGTGGCATTATCTTATCTTGTGTTGTGCTCTAACAAAATGTTAATCCACAAAGGCTCATCACTTTATATTTTATTTTATTTTTTCCCCCCCTCCAATCTCAGTGCCAGCACATTATAGAACACTATCAGTTCCACTACCTTGCCTCATATTAATTTTTCCCCTGGTTGGTTTTATATCCATTCTCTCACCTCTAACTTTAAACTCCCACATTAAAGCTGCATACCAATCATTCCAGTTTTAATACCCTGCTGAGATTAGATGGTATAATATTATGGAAGACAGCCACGAGGCAGTTGGTCAGCAAACTTGTAAAGAAATGGTGGTTAGAATGTATCTCGTAACATAAACAACTGTGTATTAGGCATCATCAAAGGATAAGTATGCCAAAATTGAGTGAAGGAGAAAAAATACGTACAAGCAATACTTTCGGGTTTGGTTTCAGGGGGCGGGACTCCCGACTCAAAAAGGTCCAACCTGACCACACTTGAGCAACTCATTAAGTAACAAAACAGGTCATTGATTTTACAGCTTTGTCCAGGGATTTTATGGGACATAAGTGACTCTCATAAGATTTCACTATGCATCATTAAATAGGAGATGTAGATGATCCCCCAAAACATTTTCCCCTCTGCAATGACAAAGAGCCAAATGTATTTAATGTCCTCCTCAAAGAAATATGTGGACCGCAGAAAACTGGAAGGTTTTCTGAAGGTCACTGTTTTGTCCCATTTCCAAGCTCAAACATGGCGTGTAAAGCATTCAAGTTGATCATGATTGGAAGAAAGATTAGTGGTGCAGAGTACCTTCATAAATGCTATTCTACCTATACGTAATGTCTTGGAGACACTAGTCAAGGGTTGAAAGGGACCTACATGCTTCCTTCCCATTTGAAAATTGATTTCATAATACATGAAAAAGCTTTCAAAGCTTTGCATAACTTAATATGTGACCCTCTTATGAGACAGTTGCAGTGAAGTGCAAAATTGTTGTTTGAACCCTCCGAGAGCGAGTAGACATGCAAATGCCGCCATCTGTCCACTTCGAAATTAATATACCAATATGGACGCAAATTACAGTTCATAATATTGATGAGGTGCCCTAATTCTGAGGAGTTCAGCAATTAATACTACTTTGGCATGCAAACTTGCTTAACTTCCCCCGCCCCCCCCCCCCGCACTACCAAAACAAGAATCATGACTAAAAGTTAAGAACTAAATACAAAAGAATAATGACATGTACACAGCTCGTACAGAGGCAGTGGCTGTGTCCAAATTCACAGGCTGCATCCTCCGAAGGCCGCATTTTCGGCCGGATGACGTCACTTCTGGCGCGATTCAAAGGCACGTGGTTTCAAAATTCACATTCAGCCCGTCCACGTTTTTTGCGTTCAATGTAGGCTACGTGAGGAGGAGCCTTTGAAGCCATCAAAGGACCCAGCCTGCAAATTGTATTTCTCCAATTAGGGAACCAAATGTGGTCGAGTTGATGTAAAGTTAGGTGTTGGACATCTTTCTGCCATGAAGCCACCTCGGATGTTTTATTGAGTGAAATGTATTATTGGTCCAAGAGGAATTTCGTTTCTGATTGACAAGACTGGAAGCTTTCATTTAGTTTTAATTAAAAATTATATTTGATAAGTCTTGTTTGAATACGCTTTATGGAATAGTTCGGTTTTCTCAGCTAAATGTAAACAAGGGTGACCTTATGCCAGTCACTTCAAGTGAATTAACTGGCTTTGTGTTTATCAAAATACCTTGAAGCATCTACTAAAAATGAACGGAAGCACAGAAGAAAAAATGCAGTTTATGTACACAACCACACCATATTTTGCAATTCACTTAGAGTACATTGCAACTGAGATATATTAGTATTTTTTTGGAAAGAGCTGAACTCTGCAGAACATATTCTATTGTAGTGTATTCATAGTTTAAAAATCTGAATGTTTGGTGGCGCCACCTTGGGAGAGGTGTCTACGGTGGAGAATTTCACGGATTAAATGGTACTGCAATTACTGAATTGACCCACCAGGTTACAGAGACAATTAGAACGAAATCTGCAAAACAGGTCCATTTTGGCGCTTTGAACAGCATGGAATTTGTAAATCTATTGTAAGATGCATGAAATTGCTTTTAAATGGGCAACTTATCTTCACGGATAAGACCCCAAGATTTCCCTTCTCAGGCTATTTAGTTTTTGACCTCATAAAAGTGTTCGTTCAGACACACAGGCGCAAACACAAACACACACACACCAACACACACACATGCACACACACACACACACACACACACGCACGCACGCACGCACGCACGCACGCACGCACACACGCACACACACACACACACACACACACATTCAAAGTGCAAACATGAAAATGGATCAAGAAACATGATCAACAAGCGACCACAGACGAGTGCCTGGAGCAACTGGGATAAAATTGCATCTGTAAAAGGCTATGCGGATGTCGCCGACTGCCCAGATGCAGTGAGACCCAGAGGCGACATAAATGAGATGGAGAAATCTGTGCACCGCACAACCTTGTGACACACTAAGTCTAACAAGTAAATTGGAGTAAAGGCAGGAGCAGTAGGGGTGACAGAGTTAATTTATTGGTTCTATTCAACCAAATTTGCATTAAATGGGAAACATTGAACACACTCGAATTCAACCAACTACATTACATATTTTGATGCATTCCTGTGTAACTTTGTAATGACTGCCTTGGTTGAAAGGTTGGGTTTTTTTTTTTTTTTTGGACCAAATTGCTCTGTTGTTTATTTGGTCGATTGAATAATCCCCAGCGTTTGACAATTACTTTGATTTGGGCCTGGGTTTGATGATGTGCACTCTTGTCTTAAGTGATTACATGTCTGGCTGGTGTTGCCAGTAGCTACACTGGTCTGGTAGGAGTGGCACTTCAATTATTCACTGTAACTGGGAGATAGCATCTAAATGTTTGTCACATCCGCTGCCCAATGTTTAGGGCTGCCATTACTTTTATTCTGTCAGGATTGTCACTTCAGATGGGGGACTGCATCGGCTCACTGTTGTCCCCTGAAGCAAAATGAGCGCAGGAGGCCGTGTTGTCCTCAAAGATACTCCTCTCCACTTCTGAGGCGGCAAAAGCCTTCAGCTGGGGACTTTGATATGTTTCGCTCACAGCTAGTTTGAGAAGAATTACCAGTCATGAGCAATAGCTAAATATTTGTGATGCTTACGATGAGTGTATTTGGTGCATTACATTAAAACAATGTATGCTCAAAACACATGGCTATTGTGGTCAATGTTGGTTTATGTACCACTACTAGTCATGACATAATTGAATCGAAGATGAAGAACTGAGTAACCGCTCTATACCACGTATGTACATGCAGTATGCAGTTGGGAGTTGGTTACAGTGTACCTTACCGAGCTACCTAAACTAAACTGCCACTTTGTCAGATCCTTGCAGTCTGCTTAATCTCGCCACAAAATCATACTGTCCATAAACGTTGTCTGCTACAGCTGCTCATACTGTAGCCCTCTTAATTCACTGAGTCTCATGTCCCTTTTGTCTAAAACAATAAACACTGTACGAAATTTGTTTAGCTATGATTGTATTATGAAGTGGAATAAACCTCCATCATTTTGGTGTTTTAATTATACGGCCCAAGCTAACCCATTCCTGTACATCACAAACTTTAGAAACCAGTGTAGGGCTAATGTATTCATCAATACACTTTTATCACCATTTTATAAGTTGGCACTATTTTGCGAGGACAGTGTGCCAGATGTTCGAGTTGTAAAATGGCCAAATTGAAAACTAGTAGATGACCAAGCTTTGTATGCAGCACTGAGGGCGATCAGTCCTGATCCCTACACAAAGACTTGATTTATGACGCCACGTTCCCCAAAAAGTTCTCAGCTTGTCAAAAGAGTGACATTTTCTCATTCTCTTTATATTTCATGATAAGGCGCACCAAGTGTGACACAGCTGGCTTTTCAACTAATTCCAATGCAAGTGTGCCAGACAAACACCGTTTCTCATTAAATTTGCTGCAGCTTGACATCTAATCCAACCTAATTTAACCAATTTAGAGCTCTGTTCCCAATCCTCAATTAGTCAGAATACATCACTTCGACTAAGCCAGACTTGCATTTTTGTGGCTGCAATTAGTTTTCAACTGCCGGAATTCCCAAAATGAAAAACAGGAACTCTTTATGTTGTCACAAGTGAGTAAATGATACACACTGAAAGCAGCTCTTTGAGCATCACTGATTTTTAAGCCCTGTCATACAATGTTAATCGACATTACCATTAACTAGCTAAGAGGGGGAATTCTAGTTCATTACAGTCCAAATTAAAACCTGCCTATTTAAAATTAGGGAAAAAAATAAACATACAGTACTTTGATATGGGATTGTATTTTTTTCCAATACAGTGTGGCGTGTTTACCACATGTGTGACTGACTGTTTTCCTTGATGCAAGTGAGCAGAAGATGGAATGAAACCTACATTTTCTTGGTTTGACTCTGAGTGGAGTTTACGTAATCTCATTTTCCCACTTTTGCCCTGAATCATAGAACACGTCAAAAGGTACGGTGCCCCATGTGTGATAAACAACATTTAACCAAAACAATCTAGAGGGAGTTAGTAAATTAAGGTACCGGTAATTTATTTCCTGATTTTAAAATCATCGTGTTACAATGACCTGACAACTTTAAGTTCGTCATGTTTTGATCTCAGACTTTGGACAGCTGCACAGGTGTGATAATGGTTTGGCCGGCATGAGCACTTTTCAGGTTGTTCACCGTGGTTCAAGGAATGCTCAAAGAGTTTGTGTGACTGCTCAAAGGCATGGAAAATAAAAGGGAGCATTGGTTACAAGCGCACGGAGGTGCCTCGCTCCAATTGTCTTGTTCAGCATGTTTGTGAATTTGGTAAATGCGAGATTACTCACTGGGCATTCCTTTGGTTACAGACTAGATTTTAGAGTCGGAAAAAGCAGGTTGAACAACGCCGTCTCCAATTTCTCGCGACCGACGACATAGTTTGTAGTGGGAGAGCTTGCAGCTTACTTGCCATTCTCATGCACGGACCCCAGCAAGTCTATTTCTGTTTCTGGAATGTCAAGCTCGGCGTACTCGGGCGTACTGCACTCAGGACACCCTGATTTTGATGCAAATGAGGGATGGCGCTACGACTGGCCAGGAAATGACAATGGCGACCAAAGGCGCAAGCACACCGTAAAGCCCAAAGAAATACACCAAAAGGAAGAAAACTCAGCCCATGCGCACAGTTGGACTGCTCTTTGAACTAGACTTGTATTTGGCACAAAAAACAGTGCCTAGGCTCTCTCCAGTGTGTCGTGGGTCTTCCCCGCAACCTCCTTCAAGCGACATATGCCCAGAACACCTTACCATGGAGGCATCCATGAGGTGTCCTTCCCCTGCAGCTGTTGTGAACGTGCTACATGAATAAAGATGAATTGAGTTGAACTGAGCCCCATGGCTTTCGACTCAGGATGCGGATTCTCATCCCAACCACTTACCACTCTGCACCCCAAACTCCCGAAACATCCTGGGGTAATGGTCAAATGCCAGATGGACTGCAGGTTTCACTAGCTAATCACGGTAATTGTGTTTTTGTTTTTTTGTTTGTTTGGTTTTTTTTTTTTTTTTTTATTAACTTAGCCCTCCTCGTCATCAAGAGTTTATTTGATGTTCCACTTCCCAAAATTATTGATGTTTTCAAGCTGAAGTATTGTCTGAAGCTATGAATACGCTGCACACTTCAAAAATTCATATTGAAAAAGTAAATTGCCTGTGATACAAAGTCAATGTGCATCTCGTTCGGATCGACAATGATAGTGATTGAAACGCTAACATTTAAACCTTTAAAGTTAGGACGGCCCCGTACGGAGACGTCCGTCATCTGTCAAAACAAATTGCTGATGCACGTCATCATGTGTGAACATGTTATACATCTTTTAAAGGCTGAGTTTCTGGAGATTTGAATGGTACCCTACTTGTTACAATTGTCAAATTTGAACCGAAGCTTGGGGAGAATAAACTTTCATCCTGTAGTGTTTTCAAGTCCTAATCAACATTCTAAATCCAATGACAAGGCAGATATTGTGAAAAGAAAATTAGACGAACATAAGATTCACCTTTTTCTTCTGTTTTTAAACATCCATAGTTCTGAGACAGGAGCATTTACACAAAGTCTTACTGTATGAGAGAAATATTCATAATCTGACATTTTGAATATTTCAAAAAGTGACCAAAACTATGCTGATACTCCAAATGGTTCAAGAATAGCTAAAAATTGACTTTGGGTGCAGCTTTCCACAGGCGTTTTCGGCAAAGTTGCCCTTGGTTTAATTAACAGGGCGATGAGGGTCCCAACTTGACTGCTCAGAATGAACACTTCTTGAAGAAGAAGACAATGTTCCCACCATCTGTCGATTTGGTTTGATTAACGCTGAAAAAAACTCAAGCAACAAATCATTCTAATTGAGTAAACTCAAAGAAACAGAAAACAAGCGTGTGTGTGTGTGTGTGTGTGTGTGTGTGTGTGTGTGTGTTTGTACGATCCCGTGAGTGTGTCAAGCCATTTCAACACAATTTTTATATGCCACCCATCTAAGGTGAGTCATACAATGCTCAAATGCAAATCATCTCATGGAGAACAGAAGACGGCTGGGAATGGATTCTCTTTGTGCCCTCGCTGCTCCACTGAGCCGAGTCCAATTTTCCATTTTGGAATATTTGCTGTGGGAATGCTGCTGATATTGGCCGTCGTGAAGCCACCTTTGTTCGATGGTGGTGATACTTTAACACTTGCAAATGCAACCCACATCCTTAGATTTCAGCCGCTGGCACAGCTTCCCCACTTGCTAATTGACACATCCTCTTGTTAATTATCAAGGTGATGTGACATGCGCTCACGGAGAGCAGGGAAATCTGCATTGCTGATTCTGTGCTTGGTGTGTCACCAAGGTGTCCTTTGGTAGTAAGCCGTGTCTCAGGTGATTAAAGATCTTGTCATGTTACATCTTCCGGGGCCAATAATTAAAACAGAAACATAAATCGGGGTCTAATGAACTGTAGCCTAATGATTATTTCATCAATAAACACACAACATTCACATCTATTTTTGTCCACGAGTTGATGCCCAGATTGCATTTTGGAGATGTGTGTATTATACAGGGCAAATAACTAATCAAGAACAAGCATGACAAGTATGCCAAAGGACAGCGTTCTTGTAATCAACATCAAGTGATCCGGCCTGCAGTGAGATTGCAATGGTGGATATTGAGCTGGAAATGTCACATTTCACAGGATAGCAGTTCAAGTGAAATGTTTTTAGTGTGGTGTTAAGAGTAAATAAAAGAAATATGCATCCGTTTTTAAAGACTAGGGGGCCTAATTTTCATGCGCGGTCGTGTGGACCGGATGTGGATTGTTTTTCAGCATTTTTTGGCCATGACATTCATCAAGGAGGAGACTCTGTGCTTGGTGGTTGTGCCTTCTCGGCAGCACGGGGATACCAGCACTGTTTTGGATTGGGAGGAATGTCGGTGCCATTTGACTGTCATTGCTGGACAACTCCGGGGTGCTTGTGTTTTTTTGCACTTGTAATGGGCAGCATGTTTCACAGTCCCGCTTTGTTCAGCGGAGAGGTCGGTGCTGCTGGACGGTCTGCGGCTTGGATGTATGCATGGCTTGAGGATCCGATGATGAGACGAAAGGAGCGTCAGCGCAGAGCGCCGATGCGTATGTCCGACTGGGAGTCGCGGCTAGGAATTGAAGCGGATTACGTGGGACAGAAGATGTGAGCCAATCTGTTTTCATCAATGGACGCTACAGCTTCGTGTTTGCTTTCAAAACTTAGCTTGTAGCAGACGTGCACATTTTCAGCATGATGTCTCTGATCCACTGGTGAAAGGAAACTTTGATCCTCTCCTCTTTCCTCCAGCACCACGTCATACAACAAAGAATATGCAGGAAAGTGGTTAAGATTGAATGACTGTCTGTGTCTTATGTGTTGTGTTGTATTGTTTTGTTATTTTGACTTCAAGATGGCGCAGTGAGAGTGGCTGCCTTTACAGCAGCTCCAAATTTTGTTCTTCTACTTCTTCCTTTCATAACTTTGCTGCTGTGAATTGTGAATTTCTCCATTGTGAGACTAATAAAGGTTTTCTTATCTTATTATGTGAAAGGGGTAGAGATGGCCAACCCGATCATTCGTCTGTGTGTAAACCCCCCACTCTCGCAACAATAGTGAAGGGTGTGCAAACAAATTATTTTTATAATGTGATAACAATACGTTCAATGAATTTATTTCTACAATGATTCAGAGGGATTGTACCACGCCGGTGTCATATTTATGCATGAAATACAATGACCTCCACCATGCGCGTCCGCGGACCGTCAAATTTGGAGCGCATCTACCACATTGAACTAGGCCATTGCCCCAGCATGAAAATGATGATGTTGCCGTTTTTACGCCGTGCACAGACTACTTTGTCACCAGATTGTTGGGTGAGTCGGGGGGAGGCAACTCTGTCCATCAGTACGCCCAGAGATGTGGAACGCGGCCCCAAACTCGGTAACTAGACGCTGGCACGAAAATAAAGTTGCACTCGTTTTTACGTCGAGTGCACGGGCTACTAAAACAAGGCCCAAAATGTTGCCCATACATACCATCTGGACAAGCTTAGATTTTAGATGCTCATCAAAGGTAAAAGGAGGTAAAAGATGTAAACGATGACAAAGGCACACATTTTCTTTTCTTATGATAGATTAAACTAAGGTCTGATTTTCTCATAAATTTATATTCTGGTGAATGCATTTTTTTTTTTATTTTGGTCTTGAGCCAAGGTAGGCGACCCTGCTCTATATAGTGTTCTACAAAAAAGCACTTTGCTTAGAGATGGGAAAACATGAATATTTATAACATGACATTGTGTGGCTAAATTACAAAGAGTGGTGTCACTGATTAACATCTCATGTTGAAATATGAGACATTTTGTACCCACCCACACACAAGAATAATAATACACTAAAAGGGTTAGCAAGTTTCACGACATCAATGTGTTCGAGAGTAAAAGTGATTCATTTGGCACATCAAAAAATCCATTGACTTACAGTACCCGAGCGGCTGTTGGGCTCCAGGTTCAATTATTCATGCATTAAAACACCAGTTGCACTAATAATTACTTCCTTGTTATACTACTCAGATATAAAGCATGATGAATATTTTAATAAAGTTTCAGCAATGTTAGAGCAGGGTTCAATGCAAATCTTAGAATATCATTCGAAGGTTCTCTGTGTGAATGCAACACAATGATTAAGTTTGCAAAACAATCTCATCATTATAACGGGGTGGGGGGGGGTGCTCAGCACCTCATGGCACATTTGGAGCAATGATTAAAACTCTGTTTTGCCCTTACCATACGTTTCATACATTGAGATGGAATTCAAATTCTTCAGAACGTCGACATCACTCTTTACTGTGATCAAAATGCCAAATGAAAGTCTCGTTTGGAGCTCAAAATATAGATTTTTAAAAAAATATTTATTATCCGAGCAATGCTAATAAGAGGCAGTGCAATTTAGTGCTCAACAATATTGTAACTGGACAGTAAATAGAACTGCACCTGCCTTATAGATTTCAAACAAAGCCTGTGCATGAAACACTCCCAGTATTTAAGTTTGGCTGACATGTTTAATTCAGCGGAAAGCATTACATGATAATGAGATACTGGTATTTCTGACGTGGCTGGTGTCTGAATGACAAAATTAGTTTCCTTCCTAGTTAAGATCGCTGCAGTCCCATGTTCTGTCATATTGTTTCAGAGTATTAACGGTTCTGTATAAGAAGGTCAAAGACCACTTCACGCACACTCGGGCTCATATTATAGGGCATCATCAAGCCCCAGGCAAATATGCGGCAACCTGGGTGGACACACACAAAGCCGCTAATGAGAGCAGAATCACGTGAATTTTCATCTAGAGCTTCATACAGTACCTCGTGTGTTCACCACGCTGAAAAATTCTTACTTTATTCAAGTCGCATTTCTACTATCTTGTCAATGTTATTGTTTTTGTACTCTTATTTTTTGGTGAAAAAAAAATCTGATTTTTTGTTCTTTTTTAAGCTATTTTTTGATTTTTTTTTTTGCATTATTTTTCCATTGTCAAGGATCCCATTCATCAATACATCTTTGTTGGTGTGCCAGATGTTGTAGTACACATCTTTTGATAAACATAATGAAGGAAAGCATTTTAGGAGCAAGATCGATTGAGCTCAACAGGAGAGTGCCGACCGAAGTGGAACTGCTGAGTTCTGTCACTTGTGAATCTTTAGAAAATGATGCAACCGGTGTTTTTGTGGAGGGCCCGTTGACTCGGTGAACGATGCTACCCTGAGTGATCCGTTCACTGTGAATGAATGGCATGAATCACTGAACGACAACGCTCTGATACTGGGTTGGGGGATCTGTTCATTGCAATGCATCGCAGAGATCACTCAGTGAACAAGGGTATGTGTTCATCTGCATCGTGTTGTGTCAAGCCACATGACCCCCAGCTTCCTAACACACACACACACACACACACACACACACACACACACACACACACACACACACACACACACACACACACACACACACACAGTCAGACTATGCTAAAATAAGAGAGGAGAAGAGACAGGAGAAGGTGGCTGGGGGGCTAAGTAAATGGGAGCATGTAGGGCAGGATAGTCTGTTAGGATGTGTTTTGAGAAAATTAAATATTGCCAAAATTCATTGTTGTAATATTACAATGTTCGGAAAATGTTCGGAAACGAACCGTTCCAACCTAAGCTCTACCTTGTGGTGGAAAGGTGACAAAATACAATCTTAGTGGCCAATGAGAGCATCATCACCATTGACTCATTATGCCAACAACACTTTAAATCGAAGACGAGCACATGACAGAGGGTAACAAAACAAACAAATATTTTAAATCAGGACTCTGCCTAATTGTCCGTGTGACCTAATTGTCTTTGTGTATGCTCTACAGGTAGCATGGTAGGGAGGCAAAATAGATAAGGGCCATTGTGCTTTCACGCGGCTGAAGGCTATGTGAAGGCTCAGGAGTGATATGTAGTGACAGCACAGTGCCATGCTGTTGACACAGCCTACGTCTCCCGGGTACTGGGGCTCGATTGCCTGCGGCTTGATTATTTACAGGATCGTGTGCTGGAAAAAAAAAAAAAATGTTTTGTGAGGACATCTTGAGAAACCTTCCTTTGCAATGCTTTTTAATTGGGTCAGAGCTATCATTTATGAATGAGACTGACTATATTCAAGACTAGCTTTTTCAGGCCCATGATTATTAATGGCTTTTGTATCAGATGACTGATTCGACCTGCATGAACCACTACAGTATGTCACCTTGAGCGAAAACATTGAGAAAAGGTTTTTGAGAGAATGTTAATTCTTCCTATATATGAGTCAACATCGACTGTAGCACACCAATCACCATTTTTCGTGGCTTTGCTTTTTCAGTTTTTTTTTCCTTCATAAAATTTGAGGCCATTTTGTTAATTAGTTCAATTTTAAGTTCATTTTGGGCACTTTGTGCATTGTCCCTTTCCCAACGACCAGGAGACACACCAAAGGAAATAAAATTAGAACGATTGAAAGTCATTGTCTCTTTTTGTAACCATATCAACAGTACATTATTTATGATTTAAATGTGTTCATACTTCAGACAATTCAGTTTGAAGACTGTATTACTGATCACTCACATTCACATAGTGGCTCCTCGCTGGTCCTACATGGCTCACTGATGGAAAGGCTCCTATTCCCTTTGGATTCAGGTTTCCAGACACCAGCTCAGTGAATCTGCGGTGTATAAACTCCATACTTGAAATAACTGGGTTCCAATCTTGCGTGAAGCACCTGGGTTGAGTAGTTTAGGGCTAACAGTCTGCAAGAGGGAGGATTGCAGTGTCGAAGTGACATTGTGAGCCCACACAAAAATTGAGAAAATAGAGGGGATAAAGTGCTGCTTCGGTGCTTGAGGAAAGAAGTGCATCTTGGACAATCTGTCCATTGGCTATTGACCAATGGCAACTTTCCTCCTCCACCCAGGACAATGCTCAAGGAGCAAGTAGCTCTTCTATGAATAGAATAGATTGCTTGAAGACAAAAAGAAAAAAAAAAAAAAAGAGATTTCACTTTAAATGTTCAGGGTCATTTTTTTGTTCAGTGAACATCTTTTAATCAGCATCATCATATGTGGAACAACCTAAGAATAGTGTGCTCCTGTGTCATTTCAAAAAACATTGATGTGTTTGCGAAGATCGCGAATGATGATTTTTTTTCTTCAGGGTCTGTTCAATTGTTCATGTTAAGAAAGCAGCAAATGCAAAGGTTCTTGGTGACAAACAGAACTGCTTGCGACCATTCAACCTATCTGGTGAATGTCTTTGTGACCATTTGTGACCTTGAATGAACCTGGACGAAAGCGTATCATAATAATCATGACAACAATTTGGTCCCTCCATGCATTTCATGTGCTGCCCTGAAGATGGAGATTTGGCGATTGGTCTGCCACGGACCAAAAACGATCCTTAAGGGTGAAGTCTTATATCTGAGCAAGCAATTCACTAATTGTTTAAAACCCAATTTTTTTGCAATGCCTAATCTCAGGGCATGCGAAACATTTTTTAACACTCTTTAGAACCACACGGGTGCTATAATATAATGTCAATGAAATACATATTCATGAACTGGATTCAAATTAAAGTTCTGCTTATGGAAGAAAATATGCAGTAGTTGCCTTGTTTGTAATATTTGATAGATGGTTCTGATGGGTCCAATATGCTTCAGAGTGTCTGCAAATCTTTACATATAGCTTGTGGGGTTGTGGTGGGGGTTGGGGTTTAATATCCACACTGGGGTGCATTCTTGCTGCACGCAAGTGTGACGCAATGGAATGAGCAACAAGGATAAATGTCTAGATTTTTTAATTTTAGCCAGAAGTGTCAAATCCAGGTCCAGAAAGTAAAAGCTCTGCCAGTTTGGCTTTAGCCCAAAGGTGTTTCGAATAAACCAGCAGGTAAACAAGCTCCCGAGACAGGGAATACGCTGCACCCGGTATAAGATGGGCTTTTCCCTTGTCAGAACTATGTGTAGCCCCAATTAAAGTCCACCAGCATTTTATGTCATATTCTAACATATATCTGTGAACTATTTTCTCAGCCCATCTATATACGGTATGTCTTGCCTCTCTTTAACCCTGGGAGAGAAAAAATAAAATAAAAACTCTGTCAGGGGAGCTTGCTCTTTCACCTGCTGGTTGATTAGAAGCACCATGGCTGAAGCCAAACTATGGCAGAGCTTTTACTTTCTATTCTTGAGACCCATATTTGACATCCCTGATTTTAGCCTTGCTACACAGGGCTTTAAGATTTACTTGGTGAACTCAGGAAACCCAATGGAAGGTAGTCGTCCTGTAACATCCGCTTGTATTATGCATTTTTGTCAGATTGTTACAAGTTGCAAAGTGTTGTGGTGTTGGCACAAGGTTACACCCAAATGTGGAGAGGCAAAGCAGGATGGACTAAAAAAAAAAGTGTTTATTTTCCAAAGATAAAACAAAACGGTCAAAAAACGTATATGGAATAAAAATTTCTCAATTAATACACGTCAAGGGGCGGCCTGGTGGTCAACTGGTTATCACAGAGGTGCAGGGTTCAATTCCGGCTGCGGCCTTCCAGCGTGGAACTTCCATGTTCCCCCCATGCCTGTGTGGGTTTTCTCCGGGTACTCGGCTTTCCTCCCACATTCCAAAACCATGCATGGCAGGTTAATGGAACACTCTAAATGTCCCTAGGTGTGACTGTGAGCGCGAATGGTTGTACAGTATGTCTATGTGTACTCTGCGATTGGCCGGCAACCAGTTCAGGGTGTCCACCGCCTACTGTTCGGAGACTGCTGGCATAGGCTCCAGCATGCCCCGCGACCCTTGTGAGTATAAGTGGATCGGAAAATGGATGGATGGATATACGTCAAAACAGGACTGAACTCACAAATTGGGACTGGCAGGATCACCAAAAGTAACAATCACAAAGATTCAAAGAAAGCATTAATAATAAATCAAAGCAAACCGATGAGACAACAAGAGACACCTGGACAAGACACATAAGAGTGGAGGGAAACTGATGGGTTAACACAAGGGACCAGGATGACGACAACAGGTGGAAACCAAACCTAACGAGTAAGACAAAAGCAGAAGAGGAAACGAGACATATGATGAAACAAAACCGAATGTAACCTTAAACAACAAAACAGAAATCATGACCCAGATATTTGAAACAGAAGTGTTCAGTGATTAATTTACGTAAGAGTAAGGCAAAAACAAAGAAACAAATCCAGACTTGATTCCCACATTAGGCTCACTGTGAAATTAAAGACACAATTAAAAACACTCACAGTATGCCGCTGAAAGCCACATGTTTTAGGCTCGTCATTTTGGCTCAGCAACACCCAACGAGACGTGACATTCTCTTGACTGCTTACTCCTTCAAATTAATTATTTATAACCTGGCCGGAAAAGTGTGTCAGAGGAAAATTTAATTGTCAACGTTTCATTATGCTAAAGGTCATTGAGTTGTCACTCACTGCACTAAAACATTGACGTCTACAAGACTATCACGAGCTGAGTAAAGCTCCATAATTTGAAAACTACAAAGGACAAAGTCATTTTAGGAAATTGTGGGGCATTCCTAAAACATCAGAGCCCGCATTATATCCAAAAGAATTGCAAGAAAATGCTTCCATATGTTCCCGACATTGGACCGTAGAGATTGGCTGGCTGTAAGACCAAACTTGTGGAGTGGCAAATGCATCACTGTCAGATGGGGAGCAACAAGGTGACAGCTTCCAGCCATGAGCTGTCCCTATGAGTTAAAAATGAAAAGTGAATTGAGACTGCCACGAGCCCTCTTTTCAAATGCCACTGAGGATGATAACACCATACATCAATCATTTGATGAAATAAGCATTACAGTGACAGACATATGATAATAGGACGGCGCAAACAAACAATGCGTAGCATTTGCTAACCTGTCCAGTATCAACTTTGCACGTTGCAACTGTCAGTATATATTTTGCACTTCTGTCCTACCGCCAACCTTTTGTCACCAAATACAAGTCTGACACAAACAGGCCTATTTATCCCGCGCCGCTCTATACCACTTTCTGCTGCAGAGCCTGACACATTTCTTTGAAGCCTAAAGTTCAGCCTGATTGTTTGATGTGTCACATGTGAGAATAGGAGTGGGTGGACCTGACTGATGTTGAGCTCCCAGCACTGTGCTGTGTGATTGAGACGAGAATAACAGCCAAAAGAACATGCGCTCCTTTTGACTGATGTGCTTTGTCTGGGCACCCTTTTTAGGCGTGAACAGTTTATATGCACACATTTTATCCCCACTAAAACTTACATTATAAGGTTGCTGCATGTCGCCGGTATTACATGAATGTCTGCTGCTAGTTCTCTCTCTGTAGATTAGAGGTGACGTGCTGTGTCTGCGATACAGTATACTGTAGGTTCTCAGAGAAAATTAGAAAACACATTCACCACTCAAAATGCGCAGGAAAACTGAGACATGCTGTTCTGAGCTGAAACGTCTAGAGAGGACATTCAGGAGGATAGGAACACAATCCGTTTTTCGTGAAAACAAAACACAGCTTAGCTGTGCAATTAAAGATGAGCTAAATGAATAAATTGGAGTGTTGCCGATTTTTAGGGAGGTCATCTTCCTGATAGTGTGAAAGCTTGACTCTCAAAAGGAACGGCCAGAATCTCAAGTAGTACATTTACACACACTGACTGCAGGTCCCCAGTGTGTCATGGCCTTAATGTGCTAATGAGTTCAAACATGCAGTTTAACACAAGACTTTTAATCAAGCCTTTGGCATTTTGGCATCTGACAGTCAGGTCATTTCTTCCTCTAAGGGAGGCGAGAACTTTGTCCACATTAAAATGACTGACAGATTGTCTTTAACCCTAAATTTAACAGCCATTAAAACAGAAAGAAATGATTGTCTGTCCACCGAGTGACTTTTGTACGGTACACAGGATATGGTGTCTTTTGTCAACAAGCAATAATTGTCCTCTCACGTGGATGCTTACATGAAGTCATTAATCAGTTCTCATCAGACATCATTGTTCTACATTGTAGAACAAGTAATGTTGCCAAAAATGTTTACACAAGCGTTATCAGCCTTTTGCTGGCCTTTTCTCGGCATGTCTCGGATGCACACATCCTGAAATCAAACTTCCCACACATAGTTGGAAGGCTCTTGATACAAAATTTTAATGGACACCTTTTAGTCATTGAAACTTACGTTACCGGCAGGCCACTCAATAATATGGAACATATTCCACAATCTGTGCATATGCTTCGTTATAACTGTAATGCAAAGGAAGCTAATAGAAAGGGAGCAGGTCCCCAGTGTGTCATGGCCTTAATGTGCTAATGAGTTCAAACATGCAGTTTAACACAAGACTTTTAATCAAGCCTTTGGCATTTTGGCATCTGACAGTCAGGTCATTTCTTCCTCTAAGGGAGGAGAGAACTTTGTCCACATTAAAATGACTGACAGATTGTCTTTAACCCTAAATTTAACAGCCATTAAAACAGAAAGAAATGATTGTCTGTCGACCGAGTGACTTTTGTACGGTACACAGGATATGGTGTCTTTTGTCAACAAGCAATAATTGTCCTCTCACGTGGATGCTTACATGAAGTCATTAATCAGTTCTCATCAGACATTTCAAGAAAAAGGCAATACTTGTGGAAGATCATGTAGATTCTACATGATCGACATGATCATTGTTCTACATTGTAGAACAAGTAATGTTGCCAAAAATGTTTACACAAGCGTTATCAGCCTTTTGCTGGCCTTTTCTCGGCATGTCTCGGATGCACACATCCTGAAATCAAACTTCCCACACATAGTTGGAAGGCTCTTGATACAAAATTTTAATGGACACCTTTTAGTCATTGAAACTTACGTTACCGGCAGGCCACTCAATAATATGGAACATATTCCACAATCTGTGCATATGCTTCGTTATAACTGTAATGCAAAGGAAGCTAATAGAAAGGGAGGCTAATAGTCCCATCTGGGATGAAGATGGCTGTCAAAATAGATCCTACCACCATTTTGAAAACCTGATGTAGATCGTGATTGACGGAATGTTGGGGATAAAGGAGAAATTGAGAGTGGGGGAAATAATATCCAAAGCTTCAACGCTATTGCACATACAATTGCATTGACAACAATGGCCAAATACCTGCTGGAGTGGCAGTACTTGATTCAGCCCTTGTACAGCAACCACCCGACCCAATCCCTTGAGAATAGCCCTCTGTAGTGAGTGTACTGGTGCATAAAGTCTTCCATGGCTGAGAAGTGACAGCCGCACATGCCAAAAATCCATCTTCCAATGCAATTTAGCACAGAGGGAGCTGAGAAGATGGGAAATTATACAGGACTCCAGTCAGAGTTTTTGAAATGATGACAGGTTGCAAAAATCGACGAGTCAAAAGCTAGCCACTTTTAAAATACAGTTTTGGTCAGTTGAGCACCTTTTATGACAAGGTGGTATTGAACTGGGACTATCATTAAAACATAAGTTGACTAAGTCAGGGTGTAACACAAGGAATATTTTGTGTATACTGTATAGTATATTGATTATTCCCTCCTTCTACTTCTTCATAGAACACTCAAAGGAAAATGTCCAATTTGGAGTTGTTTTCCATCCCAACATCATAAAATGGCATTTGAAAAATCATCACTTTTCAAGAGACCCCAAAAATGTTGTTTAACCATTACCATTGCACGGTGAAAGACAGCAAGCCATTTTCAACACTCAAGTTTTGTCAATCTTTTGTAAAAATAAGACCCACGTGTGTGGACTGACCCATTGAATAGATGTTTGGAAAACAAAAGGTATGAAGTGTAAAGTGATAAAAAGCAAATATATATATATATATATATATATATATATATAGAGAGAGAGAGAGAGAGAGAGAGAGAGAGATACGTGTGTGTGTGTGTGTGTGTGTGTGTGTGGTGCGACATCGTGAACCATGAAAAATAAGAAAATATGCTGAATATGTCGAGCAGCGATGTCCAAATCCGGTTCACGGAGGTCATTTTCCTGTATGTTTCCTTCACTTGATTCAAATGATCAGATCATCAGCGAGCTCTGCCGAAGCCTGATAACGATCCTGATCATGGCCTATGGCCTCACGCTAGTCCCTCATGATGTTGCTTTGACCAGCTGTGATGCCTCTTATTTTCCAGTGCTCATTTTATACAGTGCTATCAAATACAAATCCTTCTTGACTGTTTTTCCCCCTTCCTATGTATTTTAACGAATTCTGGAGTTTTTGTTCATATGCGACTATTTATTTATTTATTTATTTTCTTTGCATGCTTGCGCGCCAAATTAAACCACACCTAAAGTCTCAATCCCTGTTTTCTTTGTATTAAGAAATTGGCTATAATGGCCGCATTTTCACCTGTTTTAAAGATCCATGGTTTTCTATTATTATTATTATTTATCAAAGGAAAGTAATATTTTTATCATCTTTCAAAGATCTGTCTGAAAATGCTGGTGTCGTTTAAGTCAAATAATCTTTGAGATTTTACACCCAAACCTAATTGACTGGGGTAAATATTATTTGGTAAAACGAATCAAGAGGCTGGCTAATGTTATCACTATTGCCTCCAAGTCCGTGTATTATTCAAATGTTACAACCTGCTTACCGGCAGTTATACTTTACCACTCACTCTGTCCCCTGGTTCCAAAAGCATGCATCTGTGGTTGCCTATCTACCTGCCGGCTGCTCCTTCAACTGTTCAGCTGTTCAACCTGCTGTTGCAGGAGCATTGCTGTCACGGGATGGGAGGCTACAGTAGTGCTTCTGCAAATCAGATGAGATTCTTTGATTTACACTTTTTTTCATTTATGGTTCTACATGTGGCTACACAACACGTTCAGGTCTCACTCGCCTGTGAAATTACGAATGGGAGTGACATTGACAGCTTTAGTACTGTATCCTGATTTGTTCGGTCCGCAGTCTATTATGAAGCCCCCCACCCCCGTATGGGGAGAGGTTTGGCAGTTTTGACAGGCTACTATTTCTTGAATGGTTCAGTCTATATTGTAAACGAACCAATGGGTCGTTCCTTCTAAATTGTAGGCTGGTTTCTTGGGGGGAAAAAGGGAGGCAAGAAAAATCACCAGCTGTGTCCAGATTCACAGGCTGAGTCTTCCGAAGGCTGCATTTTTGGCCACGTGACGTCACTTCCGGAGTGACTTGACCGCATGTGCTGTCCAAATTCATATTTAGCCTCTTGGTGAAACTAAAATGTAAGTCAATAGTCGTCATTTTAAAAGAGGTTCATGTTCACATTTTCATGTAAAATTAGTTTTACAGTTGTTAAATGTCATGTTTTATTCTTTTTTGAATCTTTGTTTCTTGTGGCTCTAATATTCCTTTCAAAGAATCGGACAAACTGTTGTAAACGTGAAGCTTGTCCATCATGTCATTTCAAAGACAGTGCAAACATATCTAAAACTGTACTGTCTCTATTGGGGCATTAGATGTCATGTGTCTGTTTATGTAAATAACATCTTTTTCTTTCCTAAATCAAGTCTAGTCAGCGTTATTGTCAAATATGCTCTATGTGCAACATGCAGCACAGATGAAATTTCTTTCCTCTCAATCACAGTGCAAACACAGGAGAGAGAGGAGCAGCTGCGGGTACCCATGCCGCCATCAACAGAACAGTTAACAAAAAAATAGCAAAATAATACAACACAATACATAAGACACAGACAGTCATTCAATCTTAACCACTTTTCTGCATACACTTTGTTGTTTGAAGCAGTTACAGATGAAAGAGGAGAGAATCAAAGTATTCTTTCACCAGTGGATCAGAGGTGTCATGCTGAAAATGTGCACACGTCTGATATAAGTTAAGTGTGAAAGCACACAAGAAGCTGTCGTGTCCATTGACGAAAAAAGAGATCAGCTTACATCTCATGTCCCATGGAAATCCGCTTCAATTCCCAGCGGCGAGTCCCAGTTCCACATATGCATTTGCATTCTGCTCTGACATTCCTTTCTTCCCATCGTCGGCTCCACAAGCCATCCATCCATCCAGCCGCAGACTGTCCAACAGCACCGACATCTCTGAACAAAAGGGGGCTGTGAAAAATACTGCCCATGACAGGTGCAAAAACACAAGCGCCCCGGGGCTGTCCAGCACCGACAGTCAAATGGCGCCGACATTCCTCCCAATCAAAATCAGAGAAGGCGCACAGATTCTTCTCTTTTGACGAATGTCAAGGCCAAAAAAAAAAAAACCCCGCTGAAAACAATCCACACCAGGTCCACACGACATAACAACAAACACCATGTGACAAAACAAAGCACAAAAACAACAAAAAAGAAAGACTCTTGAAGAGCACTTGCCGATGGCTGCCTACTCGGGCGCCATCTTGGAAAATAAATAAATGAAATAAAAATGCCATAATGAACCCAAAGACATCGTATTAGGTGGAGTTGTCCAATTTTTCATTTCATTTATTGTCTGAGGTTGTCCCCCAGCCCTCAAAAAGATTTTTGTATTACACTTCTTTTTGGATGTCATGATTAATCTTTGGGTCATATGGCATAAAGGAGTTTTCTTAAAACCTAGTAAAAATTTTTTGATGTAAAATGATTGTCGATGTTTACGACTCTCATATTTAACATAGTGTCTTATTATTCTGCTGTTATGTTTCCCAAATGTTTGTGGGTTAACTGAATCATTAAAAAAAAGAATACAAAAAGTCTTTCCTTCATGCTGTAATCATTCATTTGCATGACAGTCACCATTTGACGTTGATTACCAGAGGAGACTGTTCTGTCAGCCACATTCAGGGAGGCTGCAGCTACAATATCGGTATCCCGGTGTGCGCCCAGGGGCGGCCAGGTCGTCGTGCCCTTGTATGTGCAGACAGAACCAGTCAGGGTTCACAATGTACAAACATAAAGAGCAGATGTTGGGGCGTGTGAGACATGGTGTGGCTTGCTCTTTTGTTTAATTTGTACTGGGTTGTTCCTTGCTCGAAAAGTTATGTTATGATTATTATTATATTTCTTTTTGCATAAACTACACAGGCAAACAAAAGATCATCTCTCAGTCAGAAAAAAAACTGTAAATAAGCAAGAACCAAAGACATTTTCCAATTTTAAATACAAGCCCTTTGTAAAAGTCTCAAGATCTCAATTATGGATAATTTGCAGCTCCTTATGGCTGTGCTAAGTTGCAGATCGATACAAATAAACATCTATGCAGTGTTCATTAATTGATTATTTCACTTTACTGATTTTTCTTTGCTAAAATAATATAACAGTGGCAGTTTTCAATGGTCGCTGTGGCAATTCAATTTACTGTAACCAGATGCAAGAAAAGGGATGTGAAATGACGTGGACTTCTGCATAAACTGGTCGGTTTGTCGTCTTTGACAAATATTTCTTTAAACAATACGACACAAATAATTATACGTTTCAATGTTGTTTTTAAACAACGTGGAGATAACACTGCACGGTGGAAAGAGTCCAATAACTGTTGAATTTAATATAATAAGTGGTTGGACCTCCTTTGGCCGCTATAACCTCAAGTAAACATTTCCTCTAGTTGCAGATAAGACCTGGACAACATTAAGAAGGAATTTCGGACCATTTTCTCCACTCTGCCGTATTCTGGGGTTGTCCGGTGTCAATTGCTCTCTTGAGGTCATGCTGCAACATCTCAGTCAGGTTAAGGTCATGACTGGGCCTCTCTCAAATGCCTTTTTATCTCCTCTGATGAAACCATTCTGTTGTTTATTTACTTCTGTCCTGGAGGTCATTAGTCCTGTTGCATCACACAATCTCTGGGAAGCACTGAGCACCGTGTCTGTTTTTGGATTAATTTTAAACGACAGACAAAAAAAACCCCTCTTCATATTAGTTAGTATATTAATTAGAAGGATGCTACAAAGTACATTTGAGAGGTTTGATTTTGGTTTTGAAAGTGAGAGTTAAGAACCTTTATTTCAACACACACACACACACACACACACACACACACACACACACACACACACACACACATGCTTGTCTTCTGTTTCTTTGAGTTTCCTCAATTAGAATGATTTGTTGCTTGAGTTTTTCAAGCTTCAATCGGGAGATGGTCTTCAGTTCTTCGACAAAATATGTCGATGAATTGAGTAGATTTTTCAGTCACTGATAATAGTAATCGTTCCAGGCTCTGAGCTAGTAACACAGGCTTGAACAACACTAACCAATACAGAATTTAAGAATAAAATAATTGACATTTTTTTGATGATCCGATATAAGAATATAGAGCTGAATAAGCATCAATAGACATGTTTGTCATACTGGTACTGCATGTTATAGTTCATATGAAAGTGGATTCCATATAAATAAACAGGACATGTTTGAAATATATTGTGGCACGGATGTTGTGGCGCATGCTAACAAATGGTTTTTACACTGGGAAATTTGCTATATTGATAACATTTGTATTTGTTTAAAAAAAAAAAAGGATCGGAGGTGGGCAACGCATTATAAGCAATGCATCCTGATATCTTTCTCGATTTGTATTTATGTATTTACCATGAATAGGATTTGACTGTAGTAAAGGTATATTTTACCACTTTATTTTCCTGTTTGATTCAAATTAAATAATCAAAGTGAAACTTTTTTTAATCGCTGAGAATAGAATACAGTCAAAGCTTTTTTGTGACTTTGATTTTGTGTGAAGCCTGCAGCTGTTGAGCCATTAACCTGCATATGGTCTTCCAGGGCGGAGTGACTCATTTCATGTGATTTTTGCAAAAGTAAGGATAAAAAGGACTTGGGTTATTTACTGTGCCACTCACTGTTTGAGTCAGTCTGACTCAGATTCTCAGTATCCCCAAAATATGTGACCACAAGAGCACACATTTATGGATATAGGAAATGCATAAACACTAACACATATACACACTGCTCCATCAGCACATCGTGGAAGGGACAAAAGATAACCACAGAAAAGTAGCCTCTTTTACAAAGCCTTGCCACCTCTGAAATAGTATGTTACTGTAAAACCTTGCCTTTCAAAAACTGCAAGGTGGAAGGGGTATAAAATTATGTCATGTTTTATATATACCTGTACACGACTCACAAAAAGTTAGGGCTATTTGGCTTTGAGGTGAAATTTCATGACGAGCCTAAAATGCATTCAAACATATACAGGTGAACTTAATGTGACCTTCTCTACACTTTTGAATGCAGCTGTCCAACTTGGAGCTTAAAGGCAAATTCACAACAGGTCTTCGATCCTTGAATCGACCAACAAATGTCCTCGTTCGTTAGATCTGGTGTTCACATTTGACCAAGATGACACCTAACAATGGATCAACAATACGTCAACATTGTGATGCTTCAAACAGGACGTTCTCAGACGAAGTGGCCACTGAGCTGAGAGTGTCACAGAGCGTCATCAGCTTGGTTGCAACAGAGAAACCAAGACACAGGAAGAGTCACAGAAAGATGTAGAAGTGGATGTGCTTTGGCCACATCCCATACTGATAACCGCTTCATTGTGAACAATGCCCTGAGAAATGCCCGGATGATGAATGCCACTCAACTCGAGGCAAGTTTAAGGGAGGTGAGAGGCACCTAAATGTCACGTCAAAGCATTCGAAACTGTTGACATCAGCGTGGTGTGTGTGCTAGACGCTCTGCAAGGGTACCTGACCACACCACCGGGAACATGCGTCATCATCTTGCATGGGCCAAGGAGTATTTTCACTGGATGAAGGACCAGTGGGGCTCAGTGATGTTCTCTGATAAAGTCGATTCACGTTGAGCAGAAATGATGGCCACTAACGATGTTTGAATATGTCAAGGAGAGCGCTGTGCATCAGCCACTGCTGTCACCAGACGAGTTTACAGCATGGGCAGGTGTGTGCAGTCTGTACAGAACTGCCCTACACTGCAAAAGCCCATACTACCTGAATAACATCATTAATGCCGTGATTGTGCCCCAACATGAACAACACAGGCATAATTTAATATTTATGGGCGACAAAGCTCCAGCTCAAAAGCTTCGAGGTCGCATCATCAGGGAGCAGCTGTTGGAGACAGGTGTACCTCAAATGGAATGGCCCTCACTTTGTCCAGACCTAAAACCTGTGTGATTATCTGAGTCGCCGAGCCAAGGCTGGAAACTGTGCACCCCAGAACTTCAATGACCTGGAGGCTGCTCTTCAAGAAGAGTGGATGCCATGCCTCAACAGACAAGAAGTCGACATGTGAACAGCATGAGAGGTCGTTGTCGGGCTATATTTGATGCTCAAGGGCACATGATGAGTTATTGAGACGTTGCCATTTTTTGTTGTGGTGTACCCATCATTGTTATTTTTTGAGATGAGGAAATCACCAGTGCATCATTCCTCTTAAATGTCTAACACTAATGATATGGTATCACTGTAGTGTGAACTTTTTACATTTTCCATAAATTTCACCTGAAAGCCAAATATCCCTTACTTTTGTGAGTCGTCTATGTCTATATAGCTATATCGATAGCTGGCTCAATATTTCCATAGACACGCGAACGGTTCTGTGTTTTGTTCACGAATGCAGGGGGTGTCCACACGGCACATTCACTTCTACCACATACATACGTCACAAATAGCCGTGTGTGTGTGTGTGTGTGTGTGTGTGTGTGTGTGTGTGTGTGTGTGTGTGTGTGTGTGTGTGTGTGTGTGTGAGTGTGTGTGTGTGTGGGGGGGGTATGTGTGATGTGACTGAAATCTGGAAATACTCATTCAGCATTCATTTTTAACAGCCAGCTACTGCATATTATTATTATTGTTATTTTATTCTGCTTACATCGTGATAATAGGGTCAATTCATTGAATTAATTAACAGCAACTTGATTTTACTGCTTGCAATACAATCAAACAGCCCTTAGGAGCACCGTGTTTGTTTTAATTAAAATGTTTTTAATTTTAAACGACAGACAAAAAAAACCCTCTTCATATTAGTCATTAATTAGAAGGATGCTACAAAGTACATTTGAGAGGTTTGAGTTTGGTTTTGAAAATGAGAGTTAAGAACCTTTATTTCAACACACACACACACACACACACACACACACACACACGCACACACACACACACACACACACGTAATGCCGTTTTATATGTGCTCATTTGTTTTCAAAGTCTACATGGGAAAAACATATATTATGAGGAAACTAAATGGTGGCCTACAACATTTTTTGCAAAAAACTGGCCGTGGAACCAAGGTCTTCGACTGCAGGCAATGAAAAGGAAAATAAGTTCTTGCAAAAGAGGAAGCGAGATGTGGGAAAATGATCAGGGCCCAGAGACAGTCCTTCCGTCGTTTTATCAGAACATTTTGAATGCAGTATTGATATATTTATTGCCAAGGAAAGGTGTGGCCCTTGAGGTGGCAGCCAACCGTTGCCACCGTGCAAAATCGCCGACGCATGTGCCTGTCGCCCCAGTCATCCCTTCCTGTATAGTGTGACTACATCTGGATTGGCATTTCACTGACTGCTCTTGTTCGTGTCACATGTCAATCAAAATAGCATCACTGCTGATTATTCCCCGATGTGTCTCAGTGAGTCATTACTGTTGAAATCTGATCTGGGGCTCTGCTTGATCACAACTACATTGTCACTGGAGACTGCTGCATTAGATGGCTGATCTACATGAATCATATAATAATATTATACAGTATATTTGAGGGGAACTGATGAACAATGCAGAAATAAAAAAAGAATAAAAATAAAATCAAATTGACTGCACAGCAATTCTGTACCAGACATAACTTTGTACAAGATCAGATAAGAATTGCCGCTGTTGTATTGGCAAGAAAGCTCTGGAGCTGCTGCAGACTTTGGTAAAATCCTTTGTTATCCCATTGTTACTCAGGGACTACACTTAACTGGATGAGCACCTAACCAGTGAAAACTCTGCCGAGACATTTCTGAACAAAACTGTACAAGTAGACACGAACAAACAATCCATTTTCCCAGGTATTACCCTATGTAAGACAGGATGCTACGTCGACCTAATTTTTAGAATTATAAGAGAAATGTGATTCTTAGATAAAATCCAATAGGATATGCACTCAGCAGACAATATGTATTAAAAAAAAAATAGATAAATTAGTGCCTTAACGAGAGCTACATCAAAACTGACACAATGTATTTGTTGACAACCATGTTAAATCGTGTGGTTATAATTTGTAGAACTTCACTGCATCATACTGAGAGATGATCTTTGTATTGTATTGTAACATTTTCCGCTGCAGAAGTAGCTCGTGTTGTGGCTGGTGAGTGTACTTATACAAGTCCAATCTCTATCTAGAGACCTAAACTATACCCAGTTACTTCAGTTCTTCCAAACCTGTATTGTGATTGTTCCTTTTTGTCAGTAGGTATAAAGGACAACAGCACAGTGATAGGAAGGACAACAAAGTGACAAGCAGATTGGCTTGACTTGACTGGCAAAAGAAAGTTATTAAAGGCTAAGATGACGATGATGTGCTTTTTTCTTTGCTCTTTCCCTCTTGTCTCTTGATCGCAGACATGCAAATTATTGTTTCACACGATGAAAGTTAAGAGACGATGAGCAAAAAGCGAGGGGTTTGGCCTGTCGTGATTGAGCAGCTGAGTGAGGAATGGAGAGTTGCACACATAGTGACAAGGAGGGAATACAAACAAGATGCTTATGTTTCCAACATGATGGCCAGCAAGTAATGGTTGTTAGTATTTGTGTTGACCGGCTCCGTGCCGCCTCAACCTAATGGAAATTGGCTGAGTGCAGAGACACGGTGACAAATTAAATGGGCCATCAAAAGAGCTGCTCGTGTTAGAAAGGCAGAGCAAGCATTTCCACACAAAATTAAAATCGCCACACTTAATCTCTAACTCCCTCTTAAACACCAATTGTTGTCGGAAAACAATTGGGAATGAGCAATGTGGATGGACTGCAGATTCATTCTCAGGCCGTTTTATTAGGTACACCTTTCTCATGCCAGTTAGAAATCACTTAGCTTACAAAACACTTTAATTTGATTGGAAGCCGGGAACATTTCTGCAAGATTCTCATCCATGTTGACGTCACATTGTTGATGCTGTAGATCCATAAGATAAGATAAGATAAGATAAGAAAACCTTTATTGTCTCACAATGGAGAAATTTGCAATGTACAGCAGCAATGTTCGGAGGGAAGAAGTAGAAAAAAAGTAGAAAACAAGTATCGTATTTTCCGCTTACAATGTTATTGCAGTTGGTTCAGTGAACTGTGTCGCTGCTTTATTAAATAAGTGTTTGTTGCAGCTACAAAAAAATGAAGAGCTGTGGTGTTGTTTTTTTAAAACAGTCTCAACAAATGCAGGTACGTCTTTGTCGGTCTCCGTGCCTTCTCTTCTTCAGTTCGACTTGAGAGGCGTTCAATACCGCCTCTGAAAAATGTAAACTAACAATTACTTCAATGAAACTACGAAAATTGAAAATAATACATCAAAATTGAAAAGCATGCGAGGATATCACAAAATAAATTCTGTAGCCCCCCCCCCCTACAGAATTTATATTGTGATTTCATCATTTGTGAATACACAACAAAGGAATAAATACCTACTCCTGACATCTGATTGTTCTGTTGGAGCTATGATCAAGGAAATGCCAGGAGCTATGATCAAGGTAATGCCAATGCATTTTTTGGAGGCGGTCATGAACGCCTCTCGAGTTGAACGGAAGAAGAGAAGGCACGGAGACGGACAAAGACGCACCTATATTTGTTGAAAAAATGAGAGCTGTGGTTTTATTTTTTTTTTTTAAACGCAGACTTTATGAGTGGTTTTCACAGTCTTAACAAATACAGTTACTGTACGTCTTTGTCCGTCTCCGTGCCTTCTCTTCTTCCGTTCCACTCGAGAGGCGTTCATGTCGCCTCCGAAAAACGTAAATTAATGGTTACTTCACTGAAACTACAAAGAAAATCAAGCGAGGAAATCACAAAATAAATTCTGTAGGGGAGATATAGAATTTATTTTGTGATTTCCTTGCTTGATTTTCTGTTTTGATACATTATTTTCAATTTTCGTAATTTCATTTAAGGACAGTAATAGTTAATTTACGTTTTTCAGAGGCGGTAATGAACGCCTCTCGAGTTGAATGGAAGGAGCATAGCACCATCTAGTGGAGGCATTGTAGATTGGGCCTTATAATGCGATGCGTCCAATGTATGAAAAAAAAATACAAAATAGCTATTCATTGAAGGTGTGCCTCATAATCCAGTGCGTCTTTTAGTGCGGAAAATACGGTATTTGCATGCACAAAATAATAAAAAAAGAAAAAAGAAGTTTCAACAAACGCCAAAGGTGCTGTCCTGTATTCCACATGATTTTATTTTCAGATTATTACGATGTATGACATCTTCTGAGACAGCATCGACTGTGAAATTTCTGTCCCCATGCATATACTTTACATTTGGTCATACATGTGTCCTGGCTCTGTTATGGCCGTGATGCTTCTTCCAAAGATAGAACATTCCTGTCCGATACTAAGGTGGGAAAAAAAATGCAGAACAGGCTGTAGTTTACTGAGGCAATTTTAATACACCGTACTAGCTCACAGGTTCAAAGAACAACATTAAGAATATCTGAGCTTTGTGAGATGAAATGTTGTCCTTAGAAAGTAGTCTTCAGAAGATGATGCTGTGGACTCTCAGCTCCAAAAAATGGTTATTAGTCAAACAAAAGTCATAACTGTAACAACAACGGGCTAAACTTCTCAGCGTTAGTTAATTGTACTCACTCGCCTCGCAGGATGTATTTTTTGTCATCCTATTTTGATTTTCTTTGGCATTAGAATAACCTTTCATTAGGGTATCAATCATGATAAACTCAATGCAAATGGTAAAGGACAATTGAAATGTTTTGCTGTTAGAGGCAGGGTTTGGCCACTGATTTTCTCTTTTTGCAAAAGTGACTTTTATGGCTTTATTTAAAAAAAAAAAAAAGGATTAAAATTAACTGTCCACCCACCTTCAGGAAAGCAACTGTGCAAAAATGTGTTTCGTTATATTTTCTGATTAATTGATATTGAACAAAGGTTAAACAGCTTACCGCAATAGAATGTGTTCTGTAGCAGTACAGTGTGTCAACTAAGGCCTCAGTTTCACTCAGAACTTGACATGTTTACGTGTGAAAACACCAGTAGATCAGCAGTTTCTGAAAAACTCAGTCCAGCATCGCTGGCACCAACAATCTAGTTCTGTTCAAAGTCACTTAAATCACCTTTCTTGCATTTAAATAAGTGGTTCCTTTGTGGCTTGGTGTCAAGCAGAGACCTTCAGATGCTCTTTTTGGCAGGCAAACATTTGCATGGCAGCTCTGTTGTGCCAATAAAGACATTAATCTGAGAATCTGCTCACTCTTGCTTACCCCAGAAAGTCTTTTCACCATTTATGTTTGTAATGCTTTGAATTAATGTGTTCATTCGCACCACTAAAATCTCATATATATCCTTTTGGGATACTGAGAATTGTGCTTTTCAGTTGCATGCACATTCTTGCTGTAGTTACTTTCTCAAGGCCCCTCAAGCTGTGGTAATTAGGCTGGGCATGACACTTAAAAAATTCTGACTAAGCTCATCAATCAAACAAATGATTGACTCAAAAGATCCAACTAAAATGTGTCTACATGATATGGAAGAGAAAGCACTTTGATATCACGGTGAATGCTAATATGTGAACGGAATGTATAGGCCACCGAGGCAATAAACATGCTATATAGTCACACCGTGACTTTCAACCTCTACTCACCCAGAAGCAAGAGGTACAAACCAGGGAGAACAATGTAGGAAATGGAAAACATTCATGATTCTGTAGAGCTCCAGGCCAGTACATGTTAAAATGGGAGGATCACAGTGGAAAGCTAGAAGTGTTTTATTTATTTATTTTTTTATTTGCCCCCATCCCCATAGCATTTGCCACTGAGGCCATTTCTGTCACAGACCAAATATCACTGAGTTGTCACATCAATAAACGGTTCCATGTAGATGGACCTCTCCGTAAGCAGAGCTGCCAACCTGTGGAAATTCAACATTTTATTTGACTTTCTATATTTCTGAAATTATGTCGACAACATGACTAAGGGACTGAGTGTGGGACGCTTATTTCATTAGGTATGTAATTAATACAGGGCTGCACATAAGCACCGGTGGACATAGCACCCAAAGAATAAGTCAGGCCATCCTCAATTGATCGTAAAGTCAGCTACCACATCGATTGCTTCTGAGGGCCAATTTCAAAATAAAATCTAATAAGGGCATTGAATTTAATGTCATTTAATAAAACAGTTTTGTTTTTTTGATAAGCTGTTATTGTATAGCCCTCGTCTATGTCGTTGCAAGCCAGAAAAAAAAAAAAAGTGAGATCGAAATGATATAATTACCTGCAAAGAAAATGATCTATAGACTTAGAAAGGTCCTCCTCAAATGAAGTAATTGGTTCGCAAAAGTGCTGCGCATAGAAAAATATATATTTTTAATCCTTTTATGTATACAGTACATGTTATGGATGCTTCGATCAGTCTTTGGTGGCTGATAATTACAGTCGATATTTTTGAAAAAGTGCGTAATCCGTGAATACACCAAAGCCTAATTGTTCTGCAAAGGAAATAAGATAAGATAAGATAAGATAAGATAAGAAAACCTTTATTAGTCTCGCAATGGAGAAATTCCCAATTCACAGCAGCAAAGTTATGAAAGGAAGAAGTAGAACAACAAAATATAGGAGCTGCTGGAAAGGCAGCCACTCTCGCGGCGCCATCTTGAAGTCAAAATAGAATCATAACTAATCTAACAATGCAAGACACAACTCTCTTTCTGAATCTTTTTTTTTAAATCATAGGTATGAAATCAAATTTCAAGGTAAGGATCTATAACGTTTCAATTCAAGATGTATTAGTTACAAGACAATCTCACTAGAAGGCAGCATTGTCCCAAAATGACCTCAAGCGCAATTATTTATTAGGATGGCATAAAGTCCACATTTCTTTGCGGCATGCTCTTCTGGCATTCGATTCTGTTGAAAAAAAAATGTACAAAGGAGCCTTGAGACAACCGCTCTTCTTCAGCAGCAGTACTAATGGGATTAGAAGACGCGTGTGCGTGAGTGCGCGTGTGTGTTACCCATGCTGCCGAGAAGGCGCAACCACCAAGCACAGAGTCTCCTCCTTGATGAATGTCGTGGCCAAAAAATGCTGAAAAAAGTCCACATCAGGTCCACACGACGTAACAACAAACACAAAGTGACAAAACAAACACAAAAACAACAAAAAAAGCAAGGCTCATGAGAGCACTTGCTGACGGCTGCCTACTCGGGCGCCATCTTGACTTCAAAGTCAAAAAATGACTTATTTTTGCAGAAATGTGTCTCTACCATTAAAATTGTTGGATTTACCTCAACCCTATCAGGGACAGCGTTTACTACAGTGGACGGCTTATCGTGTTATCAGGTTATCATTTATTGGTGCATGAAAGGGTTAAACAATTACTTGTTTCTGTCTTAAGAAAATAAGTATAGACATGTAACTGCTGCTGAGGTCTGTTTATCGGCATCATAAAAACAAAAGAAAATAATCAAGAAGTTATGCTCTGTATTGACAACAGAAGTTGAGATGTTGAAAATATATTTTTTTAAAGTCAGCCTCATGAAAATCTTTGAAAATTGAGCAAGCAGTTTTGTATGCGCATGCTTTGATTTTGCCTTGGATGGGACTGAAAGTCTCTGCCAGCAGAGGGCTCGCATTCGAATTTGCATCTCACTTTGTTGCGCTCGCCTCAAACCTTCAATTACAGCAAAGAGTTTCAGAAGGGGCGGCGGTTGCCGTCCGGCCTTGTCGACATTTAAGTTGGATTGCTGCAATAACCTCAATAGTCAGTCTTATGTTGCTTTCTTTATTCAAGTGATTACGGTATAAAAGAGGACCATAATATGACTTCACGCTAGTTTTCTTCTTCAAGGTTACGTGGGTGCCACCCAGTGTTCAGGTGTCGAAACGACCGTTGAAAACCTAAATGGTTTGTTTAATCCGTGTGGGACATTTGCAAACAGCTGATTTTACTTAAGGAAAATAAAATTTCCCCCGATTTCCTGACATGTTACAGACCAACATAGTAACTAAATCATCATCTGTTCATTTTCTGCAACATCTACTTGAAACATTGCCCTGGTTTTGAATAATAAAGGATGCAGACATTTTTACCGAATCCATGTGAGCGGTTTCGGCATCGGCCGATCACACTCATCGATGATCGTATCAGTATCGGCAGTTTAAAACTCTGATCGGAACATCCCATCTATCCATCCATTTTCTATAACGCTTATCCTCGCGAGGGTCGCGGGCGTGCTGGAGCCTAACGGCCTTTTATAGCCTTGATCAAGCCCTGAGAAAAAGACAACACTGGGGCCGTGGGCAAACACTTTCAAATTTCAACTGTGAAAAGTTGTCTTCAGTGCGACAATTCCACTCTCAAGCGATTGGCAATAAACACATTTTGCAACGTGAAGACCCAAAAGGGAAATGAGCAGTTCTGTTTTGTGAAGGGAAAACAGCTACTCAAGCAGCTGAATATGCATCAGTCTGCAACACCCCCCCTGGGGACTCATTTTGTACGACCCCAAAAATTAGATTTGTGTGGTACTAAGTAATGGTACAGTATTGCGTTACAAGGATGTATGGGGAAAGACGTAGATCTTCGAGTGATTTGGATTTAGTGGTGTCTTAAAATACGATTCAATCATGCAGGACCACACTACCTTACGTTTTATAGCCATCTCTGTTGTCACACACTGTGTGGCATAACCTATAAATTTCCCATCTTAACAGAGTAACAGCAGGTTGATGTCTCTTTATTTTTCATGTTATAGTGTATGGTTGAATGGATGGTTGGCGGAGATGGATTGGTGGGTGGACAGTTGGGATGGCGCACTACGCAGTTACTCTTATTTTTCTATTTTTGCAGAGTGGTGTCAAGAAAGTGAAAGGTTAAAAAAATATATAAAGACAGCATCAGATATCAACCTAGCCCTCTTCCAGTATATATTTTCTGAACAATGAATGAAACCAAAGAGGATCGGCGTTGACAGGTTAGAAATGACCTCTCAAATCAAATTTCAGGAGAGGCGGCAGCATACTTATCGGCCATGAGCCAGTCCTAATCACCTTCACATAAGCAACTGCAGCGGATGCAAAATATCTCAATCTTCCTTCCACAGGAGATGGATTTAATGCATTGCACGGCATCACTCGCCAGTGGTTGTGAAGTAACGAAACCCAACGAGGGGACTTCAAATGAAGATGTTAAGGGCTGTTTGTTCACTGACAGCAGCTTTTAGCTTAATCAGATAGCATAAGCACCATAAAAATGGATTGCAAATAACCTCGCTGGTAATAAATTATTGATGTTGTCTGGACTTGACATGTAAACAGCACAATAACTCATATGCTCAGCAAAGTGCTGACAGGACTCCACATCTCACAGCTAGGTGTCAATCTGAGACCGACTTTGTACATTCAAACCTGATAATATTGCTTATTACAAATCCCGGTTACAGTGAAGCTGTGACATTGTTTAAAATGTGAATAAAAAGAGAATGCATGATTTACAAATCGTTTCAGCTTATATTCAATTAAATACACTGCAGAGAGACAATAAAAGACAATGCAGTGGAACCTGAATCCATCCATTCATTTTCCGATCACAAGGGTCGCGGGGGTGCTGGAGCCTATCCCGGATATCTCCAGGCAGTAGGCGGGGCACACCTTGAACCGGTTGCCAGCCAATTGCAGGGCACACAGAGACGAACAACCATCTCTGTGTGCCCTTTTTGTCTCCACCTGTTCTCGTCATCCGGGTCCCTGGTGTTTAACCAATCAGCTCCCTCAACACTTGGTGTCTCGTCCAGGTGTTTCTCGTTGTCTCGTCACTTTGCTTGTATTTAGTTCCCTGGGTTCTGTCAGTCTTCGTTAGATCATTGTGAGTGTGTATGTGCTCCTGTCATTGTTTGTTTGTTTGTTACTTTGGTTCCTTGTGGTTTTCAAGACTTTTTTTTTAATTTAGTTTTTCCCCTGCAAGTGTTTCTTGTTCATACATTTTGTTCAACCCACCCCATCCCACTCCTCCTGCCTCCCTGCTTTTTGGGGTCCTCTACAACAGGGGTCCCCAACCGCCGGTCCGCGGACCGGTACCGGTCCGCCGGGTATTTGGTACCGGGCCGCACCGAAAGAACTTGCCTTAATTCCGTTTTATTTATTTCGGAAGACGAAAGATGTTTTATTTTGAAAAACTACCGGATTCTCCGTTACATCCGTCTGTGTTACGCGTGACACACTGTTGCTATATCCGACACGCTACCTGTGTGAGGAGGGGGTTTTCTGCAGCAACGGCGACGAAAACAAAATTACAAAGTAGACTGGACATAAACCACACACTTGAGGTGTCATTGTTTCCTATTACCCCGAGATGGGCCGTCTGGTTGCAGAAAATCAAGCTCGGTGCTGTGGTGAGTCGTCATTTTCATGCACTTTGAATTTGCGTTGTATCGTATTTTGAAGGCATTAAACATTGCCATAGCGATCGGAGTGTTGCGGCCAGATTAGACGTTCCTTGTGTTTATTATTATATTTCGTAAACGCCACAGTTTTCATGCAGCTTATACCATATAGTTTTGTTGTATTATTTCCGTCACACCTTAAATGCCGGTCCGTGAAAATATTGTCTGACATAAACCGGTCCGTGGGGCAAAAAAGGTTGGGGGCCCCTGCTCTACAACCACGCAACAAAACCTGACAGACCTGCTCATTTGACCCTTGACCTTAGCGAGCTCAAAAATAACTCTCTTCAGTTATTTAGTGTTTTTACTTAAAAATCAACGAAATAGTATCTCTTGGATCTAATAAATATGAGTATGGGATTAACTAACAAGACTTATTTGTCTCAAAGTAAAGGGAAAACACAACCTTCTCATTAGCTTATGAGGTCATCCAGGTCCTTTCTTCCTCATCAATTCCTCATTATCAGCATCAGAGAGCCATTCATACTACGGATTCGAAAATGCACAGTAAAGAGAGTTTGACAATCAATTTACACTAAATTGTTCTAACTTGACATCTAACTTGCTCATTGATGAGAAATATTACAGCCTGAAGGAGAAGCAAAGTGGAAGATGAACGAGTCAAATGCAAGAGCTTTCATCACACACTCAGAACTTTCTGTGATCATATTTACTTTGGGCCTTCACGAAGCCATCCTAGTTCATGCCACATGATTTATTGTATGAATGTCTTATTACATTACATATTATCTAAATGTATCTTTACTGGCATTCAGAACTGAATCTGCTGATGCTTATTCTGCACCATTTCTGCTAGGTAGGCGAAGACAGCGCGCTCCAGGAGTACTGAGAGTTAATTTCTTATTCACTATCAATCAATCAGACTTTCTTGAAATAACACTTTACATACATAAAAATGCAACTCAAAATGCTGTGCAATTAAAACTTACAACGTAATTTTTAAAAATCTTTTTACTAAAAAGAGGACTCCACAAACATGCACGGATACATATCCCCACAAGGAGGCCTTTGCTCACACACACACACACACACACACACACACACACACACACACACACACACACACACACACACACACACACAACATGCTCATGTAAACTGATACTAAAAAAGACATGGCAAGGCACAGAGAAACCATATGAAGAAAAGAGCACCCAAGTCGAGCTAATCCACACTGAGTGACAGCCGCCACATCTCCTTGCGTGGAGGCCCCCCGAGAGAAAACACTGGTGCTTGAAGAAAAATAAAGAAAAAATAAAAATGAATCAATAAAAAGGTGTGAATTAAAATAATTTAAATAAATGCATCACTCTCCCCATCCTCTGGCGGTGTATAGGGATGTCCGACTGACAGTTGCCGAGTTGGGTGGACAGGCGTGTGGAGATGCCCAGCTGACCACAGTAGAAGCAAGCCCTTATTTGGAATCGCCGCCGTTTCTTGTCAGGGTCCAAGCGTTCTCGCCTCGCATTATCAGCTGATACTTTACTGATTACTTTTTCAACACTTTTTGATCTGAGGCACAAAGTGCGTACATTTGTTAAAATGTCATTGTTATATCAGCGCGATGCTATGAAAAAAAAAATATATATATATATATATATATATATTAAAGAAGTAAAAATGCATGGTTGGTTTATAACAAAGTACAGTGTGTGAACCTTTTCAATTTTGGGCTATTCTGTTTTTAAAATTGATGGAATGCATAAATATGTTTGCCGATAGAGTAAAATGAGTTAACCATCTCAGTTAGGATTGGGGCGGGCGTGAGGGGTGTTTATTTGATGATTAGTCCCTGAGGCCAATGAGTCGGTAAAGGCGGCCCTGGCAGCAAGATTTAAGTCTCGAGAGGGATTTTAACAGTTTACACTCTTCAACTTCTTTATGATTATCTATGTTATTGTTGTATTTTGTGCCACCTTTCTCCCAAATAGTTTAGTTGCATCTATCTTTAATTTGACAAACAAGATGTTTCTGTGCTGCTGTCAACATGCGTTACATCATCAAAGGAGATTGCCTGTCCTCTTGAAGCCATACACGCCCAAGCCCCTAGCCGTGACATTGCTTTCACCGAGTTTCACAGATAATCTTAAAATCTGGTTTCCTGAGAATATCATGTTGGTTACACTCCTAACTACTATATTAACAAAAATCTGAAACTGAGCGTCGACATTCAGTGATGTATAATTGTATATAGATAAAACTAATATAATAGGACACGTGAGAAAAAAACAAAACAAAAACAATATACTGTTTAAATTTTCTGCGGCTGTGCTGGAGCCAATCCCAGCTGTCTTCAGGCAATAGGTGACCTGAACTGGTTGCCAGCCAATTGCAGGGCAACAACCATTCCTGCTCTCAATCTGTTTATATTTATCTATCAATGTAAATGGCATAATAAAAATAATTTTCTCTCCACTGGTTGTGTTTTGTTTGTAATTTGTTTGCTGATTGACATGCTGATTTATTGTCAGAGACTTTTTTCAACAAATGTTCTCTCTACGAGTTAGAAAAATAATACAGCTCTTACTGGTGGAGGTCTTGTTGTTCACCATGAATGAACTTTGATTGCTGTGAAGCCACAGTTGTATATCCCGAGCCAAGAACCTTGAGATGAGTTCAGATGAACATTGAAATACCACAAAACATTTTCAGCGCACTCCTTCCTCATTATATATTTAGAGTGCCAGGACTTTCATTACAACATGGCCAGGGGCACACAGCAAGGCACCAACCAGCTTTCTTATTTTATGTCCTTCAAGCAAATGCACAGCAGGGTTAGCTTTTTTTTTCTCCTTGCTGCCTTCCATTTTATCACCAAGAATAAATAATTGATCAATGCATCGGCTCGTTATCTCAACAGAATCATTACAGTGATGAATTACAGACCACGTGACTGCACGTGGACACTGGTGGCGGAGAGCTTTGACCTTGTAAGACAAGACAGTGTTAATGTCAATTCTGAAAGGTAACATCGAAAAACAAACAAATGAAGTACGTATAGTGTTTAATATATAGCTGCAAAACTTTCATGTGGAGCACTTTTCCAGCAATTAAGCTGATTTTGGGGGTGGGGCTAATTGACTGCCTGGCGGCGAGGCGTGCAGGCAGGGGCAGGACCAGGCACAGCCAGAAAATCGCTCACTGTTTATGGGAGGGGTCGATGGGGTGGGGCTCAGTATGACATGGCCAAAGGAGCAGACCCTGGTGGTCCGATCTTTTTTCGTAGAGCAAAATGGAACATCACCTCTCAAGACGGGAAAGAGCTTGAACTGGTGTTCGGAGGGTAGCCATGCTGAACTGGTGTGGTTGGGTCAGTTCAAGGATCAGTTTGAGCTCCAGACCCAGCCCTTTTTGAGTCGGGTCAGACTTTGTTCCACTCTGGGGTTTTATCTGGTACAATTCAGCCCCTTTTAAGAAGGGGAATCGGAATGTGTGTTATAACTACAGGGATATTACACTCCTCCTCCTTGGTATAGTCTATGAAGTGGTTGTGGAGATGAAGGTCCATCAGGAAATCACAGACTCAGTAGGAGGAGTGTGGTTTTTGTCCCACAGTCAGCTGGACACTGCATATATATATATATATATATATATATATATATATATATATGTATATATATATATATATATATATTCATTCATTCATTTTTTCGCTTGATCCTCACTAGGGTCGCGGGGGGTGCTGGAGCCCATCCCAGCTGTCCTCGGGCAGTCG
>NW_017805744.1:1765672-1815510 GCF_001891065.2 Hippocampus comes
AATTATGTTTAATTATTTATAATTAGGTAGACAGCTCCAGGGAACTGTTTGACCGAAGGACTTTTTCTGGCTGGTCGATGCTGAGTCCTCCACAGCAAAGCCTCCAGGGAAGATGGCGTCCTCAGTTCTTGTCCTGCTCGGTCAATGCAAAATAGAACAGCTTCACTGCACTCAATACCACTTTAATGTGTGACACAAACACACACACACACACACACACACACACACACACACACACATACATATGGGGCGGCCCGGTACTCGAGTAGTTGGCACGTCGACTTCACAGTATGCATGGCAGGCTGATTGAACACTCCAAATTGTTCCTCGGTGTGAGTGTGAGCGCGAATGGTTGTTCGTTTCTTTGTGCCCTGCGGTTGGCTGGCAACCGGTTCAGGGTGTCCCCCGCCGACTGCCCAGAGACAGCTGGAATAGGCTCCAGTGAAATAGAATGTGCTCGTAAGAACAAATTACATAGTAACAATGATCTTGCAATATGACGAAGTTCCCCCTCGAAATGGATTTGCTCTGGTCCAACGCAGAACCGACAACATATTAGTGTTCATTTCTGGCAGTGAAGTTTTGATGTGGCTGTTTATTTCCAAAAAATATTAATCTGAAGGAAATTCAATCTATGTCTCTATAGCTTGCCGAACATTTTGAAAAACAAAAATGAAGATGGGACTAGCGAAAACATAGCCAAGACTGGACAGACCATGTATCGGCTTCTGTATTCCAAGGTGAAATTTAACTTTAACAACGAGCTCACATGAGCTCTTCAGGTTCGTGTTTTACCGTAAATTTGTACGTTTGCTAGCCTTAATGTGTCGGAACAATTAACCCTTTCCTGTAACCTGATAACATGAGAAGCTGTCCACTGTAATAACACCTGTCCCTGAAAGGGTTAAACATAGCTCATTTTCTTTGGTATATTTTTTCCTCAGTCACAAATCTGACGAGCCAACTGAAACTATTGTAACTGAAACTATAGTGTGTTCAGGTGCAGTGTCGTTCTTATATGCTGATTTATATAGAGAATTAGAATATTTTAAGTTGATAATATATGGTTTAATTACTTGACAACTGTTTTTTTGTTTGCTCCGTTGCCAGAGAGACCAAAAGAGCCAGTCAAGACACAACAAAAATCTGTAGGATCTGTACAAAAACAAGAACAAGCCCAATAAAGATGATGTATCTCAGTTGCTGGATGTGGAATTCCAAGCAGGACGAGCTTTAATTGACTCAGATGTGATGAAGGAGCAGGACGGATCTTGCAGGCTTATCCCCGTTTTAAAGAGCCAGGCCATGTAAGTATGTCCAGTATATTATTTCCGTAATTAACTCATGTATTTCTGCCTCGCACTATGCACACAAGACCTTTTACACAATTTTTTTTTTTTTTTACATCTCTTGCATCATAGATGAACTCTAGGGAATCCTTGATCAGGGAAATTCCTTATTCACAATAGAGCTGAAGAAACGTTAGCTGATTTAAAAAAAATCACGAGGCACAGTTTTATGGAGTCAAGAAAATCATCAGATTAGTTTAAATGTTCCCACCCATACATAAAGACGTAAAACAATTGTTCAATTTGTATTTGTTGTATTAACAATAAAAACATACCCTTGTTATTTTGAAAGCACGACCTCAGATGTTGCCTTCACATGGACCGCTACCAAAGAAGTTGAGTCAACCGAGTGATGCCTTGATTCATATTTTGGAGGTAAGTTTTATTTAGTTTATTATGTTGCGTCATGTTTGTGTTTTTCCAGTTGTTCACGATTTTTGCAACCACGCAGGTTATTGATGCATTTGAGATTTCTTTAGTTTTATTTATTGTGTGTCTTGTAGTCTGCAGAGGACCCCAACACTTGTTTTCAATCAAGACCCCAGGATAGCCCTGTCGTGATAATTTGTGAGACAAACTGTTTCCTAGCCGTTGGAACGGCCCCTCTACTGACTTTCCCTAAAGAAGACCTCAGCGAAAGCGTGATGTATCTCCTTGGCTACTATTACACCTTTCACCTCACATATCCAGAATGCATTGCTACCCTGCTTTCTGTGCTGCAGACCGAGGTTCTGTTTGATGCTATCCATGAGAAGGATGTGACTACTTCACACAGTAAGGCTATGGCTGAAGGGATTCAGTTCAGTCATTAACACATTGCTGAAACATCGGATTCAGTTGCGTAATTAAGGCACTCCTTGAAGTGTTTTCTGTTCAGCTATGTTTAACACGTGTTGAACACGTTTAACAAATCATTTATTTCACGTTACAATGTCTTCCCACTCAGTTTATTTGCATTACAATGTACTTCAATGATGAAAATCACCATTTTGAAACATTGATCGTGTCAGTCAGAATTTGATCCTTGCATACCTGCACTGTTGCATAATAAAAGTGTTGAAAGATATGTCTCATTTCTTTTTCTAAAACACATGTTTCAGGAGAATTTGTCTGGAATTAAACTTTGAGTTTCAGGATTTTTTTTTCCCTTGTAATAATCATCAGAGTCAAGTGCTGTATCAGTTTTGTTGTATTATTTACGAAGCTCATTTTTCCTTGTCCCAGTCATCAAGTCTAAGTCAACTAAATACTAGGGAATATTTCTTTATTTTAAAGAAAAGTAAGCTCCCATTACCAGTTGTAACATTGTATTGTTGCTGTTGTTGTTGTTACATGCATTTTTTTAAGTTTGGTCACCGCCCTCCTAGTTCCAAAATGCCACCTGCGCCCCCTCCTTACGATTTGGCATTGTCCTTTGGGAATTATAATTTTAAGACAAAATCCCATTGTTTTTGTCACATTATTGAGTCATCTTTTACAACAGACAACACATTCCTCCTAAGGTAAAATGAAAGATTTAACTGAAGATCAAAATGGTTCATCTACTCTGGTATACTGCTTGTACTGTACAACAGTCACCCGTTTGGTTTGTCTAATTCCCTTTGTCCTAGATGAGACAACGATGAGAAATCTACAATGGCTCCAAGCGCAGCACTCATGACTTGGCCTGAATGCCCAGGAAGCCACACCACCATGATTCTGCTCCGAAAAACTCTATTCAAATAACTACAGCCATGTCTCCGTGTCTTGAGAGATGACTCAAATGAGCCTGTTAGCCTTTGAACAAGTCGGAGAGGGAAACAGGACATGTCAACCAGAGAAAGATCAACAAGGGAGAAAAAGCAAGGAACATTTGTTCTGCCTCGGGGAGTTGTACTAGCTAGTTTTATCGTCTCTCTGCTGCAGTGATTTGACAGTCAAAGCGTATCGCCCTCAAAACTTTTTTACTTTTAATGAATGAAAGGCAACTTCACATAGTTTGATGTGAAATGTGTCGAATGGTTTGGAACTTTTTGGTCGTCAGTTACACTTCCCCTTCAACACTCATGGAAATAGAGTTGGAAACCACAGTGTTGCCTCACAATCACGTACTGTTTACAAAAGAAACACAACAGATAAGGTGTCAATAAAACAAAGTTAAACCACTACACAGTTTTCTGTTTCCATCTGTTTGGGGATACTGTGCCACGACCAGTGTGATAAAAACAACCCACTGAGTAAAAACAATTTGTGTTTCAGATTCACAGCAACCGCTGAGTCTGGTGTAAAGCTTGTTTCTTGGCAAATGTCTCAGAAATAAGGCTGCTCTGCTGGCTCCCCTCCCAGCCACAATCTGTTTGAATGCTTTAAGATCACTTGAGGTGTTGTCACTGCTCAGCGAACAGATTTTAGAAAAATCAAACATGAAATTCCTGTACTTATTCCGCCACAGCATAAAAATACATCGCAAAATGAAACTTGCTGGTGCCACACTTTTCAACCATTCTTCTTTCGCTGTAGATCAGTGGACATTTTTCACACTGTCAATCTCTATTGAATTAGGTAATGATTTGTTTTTCTTTTTTAAGACAATAAGGTGTGTATTTACCGACGTTTACTTATGTCAAACTCCAAAAATGTAGAACATTATATTACTGCTAATATAAATAATCATTATTAATATTTTATGTATGAATTTATTTTATTAGTTTCATTCAGTTATGCACAGTCATTGCTTCGTGAGCACTGAAGTTCCCTAGCACAAAATATGGAGTTCCATGCAGGAGTGCTCTCCGGCACTCCCTCCAAGGAGTCCAAAAAGGGTGGGTACTCTAAACTGCTGTTTGGTAGGCAGGCATAAACAGCAGCCATGAGCTGTCCCGCTACCCAAAGATGGAGGGAGGCTACCCTATGTCTATGTCGACCAGGGTGAACCCCAATATACAGGCGCCAAGCCGGAGGGCAATTAATATGCCCACACCTGCGCGGTGCCTCTCACCACGGACCACTCCGGAGTCGAAGAGAGTCCAACCCTTCTTGAAAGGAACAGTAGCAGACACCAAGCTGTGTGTGGATGCGAACTCAACTCCATCTAGTCTTAACTTCTCAACCTCGCACAGCAGCTCAGGCTTCAGCCCTGCCATTGTGGTGACATTCCACATCCCTAGAGACAGCTTCTGTAGCCGTAAATGATATCTCCAAGGTCACTGTTTTTGGCCGCTGTCCAGCTAACACTGCACTGGACCCTTTTTGCCACTCCCACAGGTGGTGAACCGGGGTGAGGACCCTTTATAGTCCTTTCAGGCCTCGCCATTTGGCGCTCGCCAACATGTCCCTCCTCCCGCGTTTGACTTCATTGGGGGGTCTCGCCTGACCCGCGTCTGGGCAAGGGAAAACAATATCCATTTATGTGATTCATCATAGGGGTCTAGGAACCGTACTTTGTCTGATCCATCATCTAGGACCTGTTTACCTTCCGTGACCCTGCCAAAGGCATGAAGCCCCAGGCAACTTGGCTCCAAAGATCATTGGAAAACATGAACCCCTCCACAACTGGAGGGGATTATTATTATTAGTTGTAGTCGTATTCTTATTATTTCCCCCCTGGAAGGAAATATTTATTGGAACACAGTACAAACTCAAAATTCCTACTTGCGACATCCGGACAGGTTGATGTACCCTGATTGTAGATGAAAAAGTCAACAACAATGGGTGAAAAAACAGTTACTAAAAATATACCCATAATTATTCCTAATGGTGCGCCATCGGTAGATTAATGATGAGGTGGTGTTATAGCGCTTTGAGGACCTTCTGGATAGAAAAGTGATACATAAGTGAAAGCCCATTGACCATACTGCTTACTTCATGTCTCAACATGTTAACATGCCCATATTTTAAGCAAAAATCACTTTGTTAGCTTTTACATTTGAATGTGCAGCCGATCCACCTTTTTTGTGCTATTTTTTTTTCCATTTCATTAAAGATAAATTGTTCTGAAATAGTTCCCTTCCTCTGCAAGATGACTATAAAAAATAAACAGCACATTGATAATTCTCCCGATCACTGAATTGTCTTGAAACACAGTACCCATCACGATGAACATTCATGCAGTAGGCCATGGACACAAACAGAGGCTCATGTCCAAACAAATGCAAAGCACAGAACCGCATTGTCTGTTTAGAATAAACAGCATTTTGGGGAAAATAAAGGTTGACATGCAACATACCACGTGCGCAGATAAGCCGAAGCATTACTTCCATTCCATGCTGCCACACGCACTCTCAAATACATAGTTTGTGACATTTAACAAGCCAGTAAACCCTTCAGCCCCAGCTACACTTATCTTCTTTCCGCCAAGATATAACCACCACTTATGTGGAGGCACTAGTCTACTGCTTCAGTATGTGTTGCTGTGTTCTGATTCATATACTGATAAACAGCATTGCATACTGTAATAGCATGAAATTACTTGCAGGATCCAAAACATAAGGCCACCAACACAGGGATTGTTTTATTTCCATTTTGAAGTGAAACTGAATCTTGTAAAGGTGTGACTTAGCCTTTGGCCAAAAGGTTTGTCTAATTTACACGGGCATTTTTGTGAATTCATGAAAAAAAAGCATGCTTCTGGCAAAATATATTCTCAAGGTCTTGGGCATTCGCAAAATCGATGGAAATAATTTTTCCCCGCTTCCTGAGTAACAGCATTGCTAAAACAAATTTGTAAACCATACTCAAGGGCCAGGATGAAGACATTCCCAAACTCTGACCTATTGTAGATGCGAAAAACATTGAGTGTGTGTGTGTGCGTGTGCGTGTGCGTGTGCGCGTGTGTGTGTGTGTGCGTGTGTGTGTGTGTGTGTGTGTGTGTGTGTGTGTGTGTGTGTGTGTGTGTGTGTGTGATTTGACATTATTTCATGTGTTCCAACTTCTACCAAAAGAAAATGCACAATGATGGTATTAACTATGCTGATTTCATTTCACCGGTAGTTATCTTATTGTATGTAGGTTCATGTCAACCATACCACCAAAAATAACCACACAAACTTGTCTGCCTGCTCCACTCTCTGCCCTCTTCTTTACATGCAAGGTCCCTCATTTTATGCTTGCCCTCCCCCTAAATTCTCGGATGAATCACCAGTCTGGACTCAGTCTTAACAAATTCACGGTCAGAAATTAAAGACTGCTAACAGGGTTGCTACACTATATTGTTTTTGTATATACTGTATACCTATGACATTCAAGTCGATATAAGGATTTTTTTTTTTTTTTTTAAATCAAAGCTGTCGGCATAACCAAGATGTCTTATTTACTGTGTGGGCTGTATGCTCCTGTGTGGAAAGAAACAAAGTGCTATGTACGACACTGCATATAGAGACATCCTCGGGTCAGAACAGCATTATCATTCCCACCGGAGGAGTAGAAGTTAGTGAGCATAAATTTCTCTTGATATATCATTTCATGATACATTTACATTCTGAAATGCATGTACAGTGATTCCTCGCTACTTCACGATTCACTTATTGCATATTGAGTGCATCGCGGATTTTTCAAAAATATTCATCCAAAAAAGAATTTTTTACATCGCGAAAATGCCACAAAAAGTCCGTGAGAGGCAGTGAAAGTCAGCAAAACAACAGCGAGTCACATCGAGCAACATATACAGTACTACATGTATGTTTCATGTTTATGTTTACTGTATTTTGTGATTTATACACTAACCTAACTTATACATCTACATAAGTCATGTTAATTATTACAAACATTTACTTCTACATGCATGTATATCATTAAATTTGGCCTTATAAATATTATATATTCTCATACACATGTACATATACCTGTACATCCATGGGGGGGGGGGGGGGGAGTTTGGGGAGTTCTTCACCGGGGGGTTCTGGTCCCCATTAACCGCAATAAAGATCACTGTGTCTGAAATTGAGTTGTTTTCATTATATTGCAGTAAGAGGACAATCAGCTATTGCCACATTGTTTTTTTTTTTTTTTTGCTGGTGATTTTGTTGGTGTGTTGGAATTTGCAGACTGTTTTAGCAACATTGTGGACTGTATATGAAACTGTTCAAATATGTAAACAAGTTTCACTTGTTACTATTTTTTTGTATTGCTCACATAAATTGCCCGCATACAATGTGAAAACAAGTAATGTACCCACAGTGCAATATGCTTTGATCAACCTCAACCAATTTTGTGGAAGCACAATGAATTCCAGCTGCTGTAAGTAAACCTGTCCACTTCCTAATAAAGTGTCGCAGCTTCACATATCCAAATCGGAAACCACCACGATGCCATAATTTTGGATGCTCTGAAGAGAGTAAGACACAGTCGAATTGTTGTCAATGAAGCAGAACATCACAGAATAATCCTTTATTTCAGAGCTAGGTGTGGGGTCACCTTTAATGTGGTGCAACAGAAAAAGTCCCTGAAGGTTTGCTTTTGAAGTCACTTGAGCACTATAACAGAGAGAAAAAAAAATCCTTTATATGTCAAGAGGGTTGGACTGATTGAATTCCGTTGCCTATCAGTGAATGGATCAACTAAGAAAGAGGAGCGGATTTGTGCTTGTGATAAACTGCAGCCTCTGCTGAGCTAAGGATTTACTGCAGGACATGTTGATGAAATCCACTCCTCCGGGATGTACTGCAGCAGTCGTAACAGCCTTGCTTAATCCAGATGCAGAAACTGACAAGCTGCTCTAAATGGCAGGAATAGAATAAGTTAATTTAGAGCTGTTGGTGGGTTGGACAAAGATGAGAAGACAACATAGGCTTGGGTGATGAGATATCATCCAATTTTCATTTATTAATTTTCGATACTGTCGGTTCAGGGTGATTGGAAAGACTATCACAGCTGACTCAGGGGGAGAGTGAGCGGACACATTGGACTGCTCATCAGCCATTCACGGAACCGACACCTGGAGGGAGAGAGAGGAAACCGCATTGCTCCTCCGTTTTACAAAGTCTCTTACCAGTGGGCAAACGAGCTCACCAGTATTCTCAGTGGGAGTAAACTCCCATCAGAACAACGGACCATGGTAGACTAGAAGAGGGGCAATAATCTGAATCGCTTTAACAATGGTATTTTAATTCATTTTAATTGGGAAAGATAATTTGAGATATGGGTGTTTTGAGTTAGGAGTGTGGTCAATAAATAGTTTACTGTGAACTCATATCTCAAGTCACCGATGTATATTGTAATATTAGTATGGCATTAATTAATGTGCGGTGTTGTAATGTTGTGTGCAACAAAATTAACATTAAACTGAAGTGAGACCAATGTCTGGTGAATCAGGGAAAAAGAACAAAATATTTGGTACATACTGTAAGGAATGAGATTTTCATTCTTCAAAATCTCTCATATTTGTCATTTGCTTACATTTAACACCTGTGCATAAATGTTTGTTTGTCAGTTAAATTGCAACATTAATCTCCTATCTAACCAGCTAACCGCTTCAAATCCCAAGATTAAGGCTATTTGCATCTGGAATTTTAGAGAAAACAGTCAAAAAAATATTTCACGAAAGACAAATTGATATTTCCAGGATCATATATGGTCGATGTTTGAGTGCAATTCAGCTCTTCATACAATGAATGATCGGAAGACTATGCAACTATGCTTTTAAACAACGTATGCAGTGTCTGTTCATTCCCAGCGTTTATTTATTCATTTATTTATTCATTTTTCGACACGAATGTTTTGTGCAACATGCTCTAATGTCACTTTGGAATTTATTGTAAAATTGTTAACATCATTCTTATAATTTGGCACGCTACATTTTGAGCACATTTTCTAGCGATGCTAACCATTTGAAAATGGGATAAAGATTAAGTCAGTTCTGAAAGTTTGGGCGGCATCTCTTGCATCTTTTCATATCCAAATTTGGGTTGAGAGCCATCAAATGGATGCGGGCATACACCGATCAAGAAAATTGACCGGTACGCATGTGTCATAAATACAACAGAGATGTTGTGCATGTGCAAAATTCGTGCCCAGAATAAGAACATTTCTACACATTTATTAGTGAATGAGGCCCACTGTGAGGAGACATACATGTAGCTGCTACACAGAAACTTTGGTGGCAAGCACATTCCTCTGACTCTGCATCTGTTAATAACCTCCAACACATCTGCTACTAGGAACTGTTTACACATATTTTGTTTCATATGTTATTTTAGCATGCCAAATAGGATGTCATAAAGTAAAGTCTTCCATTTACGTAGATTATTAAAGACACGTGTGGAACCAAGCACATCGGTGTCTATTGCAACCTCTAACTCAAGCCTTTATTGGGCCCATTTATTCCCCCATTGCCTTTGCTGATGGTATTGAGCAGTAACTGTCCTGGATTTATAATGGCTGCCCTGCACTCTGTTTCTGTCCTTTGCTTATGTTCTCACAAGGAAGAAAAAGAGTAATAGCACACTATTATTTTTTTATCATGTTTCTATCTGTGTAAGCCTTTCAATTGTTTGGTGACAGCAGCCATAAAGATATGCAGTTCGAACTGGAATCATTTGTAATAGTTGGATGATCATAATTTATTACTTTCACATCGAATCATTTTATAGTGACAATATGTCTAAATAATGGACCCATAATTTTAACTAATACAGTGGTTAAATCACTTCACGTATTCAAGCTGTGCGGAACCAACCAAAAACATCATCGGAAAAACTCAAATTTCTTTAAACAGGATGTGGTGAAGTATACACGATGGAGGCTTCAATACGGCTTGTTGTTGACTGTCATTGGTGAAAATGCCACACATTATGTACTGCAAAGTGTCATTATGTTCAATTACTGTTGTGGTAATTGTGCAATACACAAACAAACACAGATGACCAACAATATCCTCGTGACATTTAGAAACATCCCACAGAAAAAGGGCAAAATTGCTTTGAAATTACATTGGCATATAATTTTACTGTGTCCCTTTTAGTCTGGCACATTAATCAGATTTATGATGTCTCAAATGCATTGTCATTCAGAAAGCCACAAATAACTCTCTTAGCCTCTGCCAGATGGTTGCTGTGTTCCAACACTGCTTGTTTATTTATGACCGACAATGCACAAAAAAAAAAAAAAAAAAAAAAAAAAAAAAAGTCTTGTCACTTCTGGGCATTGTTTAATCATATTCTTTTATGATTTAAGTCCTGAAGTCTTAAAAGGACTGCATCTAAATCTGATTTCTGGTCTTGCTCTATATTTGTGTTTGTTAGATTAAAAAATGGCCACAGAATAACAATTCAAGGGAACTAAGATAGAAAAGATACATATAATAAAATCTTCAAATTGAATTGCTTTAGATGTCTAGACAATGAATAATGTGCTATTGCATTGTAGTTGATGGTTGAGCATACAGCTGGGCTTTAGTCTCGGTTGCAAGCTATTTTAGTGTCTACCATCTTGATGTTGTCTCAAATAAACAAAGGTTAATTGCTGAGAATATGAGAAAAAAAAAGATAGTTTGTTGCAGATGAGGATGCCGGTCTCATCTTTCGATCTTTGATGCAAACATATAAGACGGTTACAACAAAGCAACGTATAAACGAAGTCCAATGTATAAATTGATTTTACTCATTATAATCCCTTGAGGGGAAATTCAACCAACACCCTGCTGTATATGTGTGTTGCCACCACACAGTGAAGGAGATCGCACACATGTAAGATTGCAAGGAGAGATGACAGCATCAAAAGGGTGTCCAAACAGTGCTGCACCTGATGAGCTGGACTGAGTCCAGTTCAAACCCACTTGAGGGTGGGGTCAATGCCTTGCTCAAAGGCACCTTGACATAATAAGGAAACAATCTAGTGTCGATCCACCAAATAGATGCCATTTTATTTGTGCATTATTTATTTATTTATTTATTTGGCGGGGGTAAATATCCTGCAGTCCCACGATGAAATCATGAAACAACAGTTTCAAGATTACTTAAATGTAAAATGTAAACACCATTGGAAGAAGGGACAGCACGCATACAAGGGGGTCTGACCTTTCTGTGAGGATTTTGATGTTTGTGTGGGTCTTCTTTGGGTGCTCCGGTTTTCTCTAACATTCCAAAAACATGTTAGACGAATTGAAGACTAAATTCAGAGGAGTGAACGAAAGGGATGGTTACCGCTTGCATCCATGATCCAGAATGGTATGCGACATCGGCTAGAATGACATGCATGTCGTCAATATGTTTAAATGACACCAGAGAAAGCTGCGTAAGAAAGACCTTTGTCCAACTGGAATAGAGAAATAACATTATGGACAAAGACCAACATATTACTGAATTGCACATTTCTCTTTTATACACACTCATAGTCAAACTCACACCTTGCTGTGTATTTTTACACCACACTGTGAACCTGATCACACGAGAAGAAAAGTAAGGACAGATGTCAGAGTCAAATGGGCATGCAAAAGGCAGTGCACCTGTTGAGCTAGAAAGTTGGATTGGTGCATTGCTCAAAGGAACCTCAGAAATCAGAATAGCATCTCGTCAACAGCTAGTGGCTATTTTACATGTTTAGGTTCAAAAGCCCGCGGGCCCTATTTTACTTGCAAGCCAAAGTCTAGTGCAAAACAGCTCAGCACATTAGTGGTGTTTTCGTTCTTTTGATAATTTGATAAACTTTGTGGAAGTCGAATAGGGCGTGACAGAGTGTTTGCACTTATGTGCGCCATTGTGGAATGGAAAGCGTCTCTTTTTTTTTCCAGACAGTCCACATGGTATCCCGCATTTGCATCAAAATCAGCAGACGTATATCAGAATCAGAATCATCTTTATTGGCCAAGTATGTAGAACACACAAGGAATTTGTCTCCGGTATAACACGCTGCATTAGTATCATCATAAACAAGGACATGACAAATAGGTATGGAAGGACATTTCGTAATGTAAGTGAACCGTAGTGCGGTGGTACCACCCATTGACAACTGTGAGACAATGTGCAAAGTATCAAGCAGAGCTAAAGTGATCAGTGGTAGAATACAATACTATTACAGTTGTACAGTTGGTGCAGAAAATCATTGAACCATTTTAGAGTGACCAGTAGCAGTATTTGTTGTACAAGAAGGGTCAGTCTGTCCCTCATTGGCGATAGCCGATTGGGGTTGAACGTAATCTCCACATCACACATAGGCCCCGCACAAGTCGACATGCAGCCAAATAAAGAAAAACAGTATTAAAATAAAAACAAAAGACGCTGCTTGGCTAAGGCCAATGATTCCAGCAGAGTGGGCCAGCCTGAAATATTGACGGGAGCTCACTGACAGACTCAACGGACTGACGATGCCCACCTCCAAAAATCAGTACCCAAGTACCCCGTGCTCGACATTGCGGAAATAGAAACAGATTTGCTTGGGTCCGTGCATGACATTGGCAGGTAAACCGCATGCTCTCACCTTTTCCGATGCTGTAGTCCGCCGTGCATGTGACAAGGGTAATTGGAAACCGCCTTGCACCCCCAATTATGTATCTGTGTGACCTCCTGCAATAGTGGCGGGTGACGGAGGGGCTATTAAAATATGATTTTCGACAAGAAAGATTATAATTTGTTCAATAAATTGATTTCTACAATGATTCAGAGGGATTGTCCGCCACACATCCGCGAATAGGTCGGCCTGCACCCTGAGCGAGCAGCATGAGATGACACGCACTTTGATTTAGACCTACTTTTTGCGAGTCGAAAATCTAGTCTAGCTTTTGTAAACAAATTTGCAAATGTGCGGCAGGAACGCCCAGTGTGACGAAGCGCATGTACCAAATTCACAAAAACAGTGAACAAGACCATTACCCCAGAACGAAAATGTTGGTGCGCCTCGCGCAGCCTACTTCCTGTCACCAAATTGTCAGATGAGTCTGGGCTGATGAAACTCTGTTCGCCGGAACGCCCAGAGAGGCACAATACGGCCCCAAACAAACTAGACTTGATTTGTGTTGGCACGAAAATTAACTCATGTCTGTTTTTACGCAGAGTGCACGGGTGGCAGTCAATCAGAATAGGACCCCGTGTCCTTACAAATGAGCTACTGCTTGGTGCAGCACCCCAAAACGTGTCTGTTTAAATGAAGAAGTTGAACTGTATGGCAGTAGATATGGGAACAGTCCGAACCCTGAAAACAACCTTTTTATTGATTAAAAATATGAAACATTTTACGAGCTTTAACAACATTGATTCTCTGCCTCCATATTACATTTTTGTCTCCTTCAATGTTGCTCCTTGTTATTAATTTAAAAGTCCAACTCTCTCACTGCATTTAAACAAGAAAATAAAACAAGTGGGGGAAAAAGTGTTAAATCCATGTTCAGATTTGGAAATCTTCATATGGACTGAAATAATCAGCAAGAAAGGAACCATTGGAATATTACGTGAGTAGAACAAGTGTCCAACCTTAAAATAACACAACCACGCTGTAAGATGAAGCACCCTTGAATATATTCTGTATAAATTGAAGTTTTTAAATGATATTTTACCCCCTTTTTTTTTTTCATCGTGCACATATAAGTAATTGATTAGTACGCTGGGTACGACGGTTCAACAGTGGGACAATTCACTGATGCATTATTGAGTAATGTTATATTCTCCTCATGTAACATAGAATAATGCGAGGCTCATGGGAAGGTCTAAAGGATGAAGTAGTTCCATCAGCACTTATGTGTGAAAACATTTGTCCGTCTTTTGCGCTGAAGATTCACGACAACGTTGAGAAAATAAAGTTGCGATACCATCCCTAGCAGCAGCACACTTGTTTCTTGAGAACAGTGCTGCAGGCATTGAGAGTGCCAGAACATCTGCATCGCCTGAAAACTCCTCAAAAGAACTGAACGTTGTCTCAGGGCAACACAGAACCGTAAAGCACAATCGGAGGCTTTCTTCAGACCCACAGTGATGCAGAGTGTGCGGCCTCGGATCTGAGCTCAAATGAATCCCACGCAGTCAGACATGAATTGGGACAAAAGGAAATTCATTTTACAAGAATGACCTGTCGAATATTTGCAGCCCAGATAAAATGACAACAGTCCTCATCACGTGTTCAGAAATGCTCTCCTCTTTCCTATCGCAGAGAGGCTTCCCCACAATGAACCCGTTTCCTTTTAATTTCAACTATCTATTATTTAATTGCTATCATTTATTCCCATTGAATAACTCTGCAGAACATGCAACATCCCCTCTTCAACATTACACTTTCGATGGGTCGGCATTATGAATTCCGTCTTATCAGGGAAGAGATGAAGACGACCAGACGCATTTGAGCACCGTAAACTACACCCAAACTCGCTGTTTTTTTTTTTTTTTGTGAGCATCATCAAAGGATATCTGCAAAAAAAACGACACGTGGCAAGGTTCTCACTCGCTCCCCCCTCGGTCTATCATACTTACACAATACCGTTGGCAGATAATGAGTCATTACATTGTAATTTCCGTCAGCCATAATGTTGTTGTCAGGGAGCTTGCGTGGTGTTTGTAGGGACTTGATTCATGATAGCCTCCATATAACAGGAGCCAGTCTCTGCTCTTCTTTCTCCTTTATCTGACAGCATAAAGCAACAGAGTAAAAATCCAACAGAGAAGCATTAAATATAAATCAACCAGAGTGCATTCTGGAGGATTTCGTCTTACTTCTTTCTTTTCTCATTTTCCTTCGTAACATTCATCCTGGCAGAGGCTTAACCATAAGAGGTATTATTTATGAAATACACACAGACAACGCATCCTTTCCTGCAGCTGTGCGCGACTCGATGTCATCAAATTAACAGGAGCATGAGACAGTGAACTAAAAATGCTTGCTGCCAGTGACTATCACAGTCCCTGGCTGCAAATGTATGAGGCGCCATCATGCAGATAATCAGCCCTCTGCTGCAGGGAATCGGAGGCCTACATGGTGGCCAGTGTCGATGGGGAGTGTGGGTGGGGTACGGACGAGGATCGGGGGTTTCGGTTCGAGGCCTGGTGTTATCCCACAGTGCCACTGTGACAAGTAACCTGGCGCCTGCGATCCCTCCCCCTTCTTGTCAGCACTCTGTGATCATAATCTGAAAACTGCATCTCAATGGCAGGGTTCAGTGCCACTGGAGCGGGCATGCAGTGAGGACAGGTCATTATTGCTCACCACTTCGGAAAGGGCCTCCTCCTGCTTTCTTCATTCGATCACGGTGGGGTCGCAAAGGTCTTGTAATGGCCAAACTATTAATCCGCAGTAACCTTGGCTAACTACCTTGCGATATGCATTTGTTCTTTGCGTCAAGCATGCTCATTATGGATTAAAGAGTTGTGTTCTGGATGACAAGGTGGCAGGTTTATATTATTTGCTTATGATGAAAAAGTAGCAGAGTCTCTTTGCCTTAGTGACACCACCCGCTTGCCATTTTGAAACATGTATTCAAAGACTGCAAAAGTACATCTACCCGGTACTTTTTTTTTCAAATTCCATCAACCCTGCCCTCTACTTTTTTATCATCTCTCCTCCTTTATGCGTTTTAAGAAGCATGAAGTTGGGTGGATTTGTCAGTAATGGTTAATAACTAATTTATTGGTCCTCTCTCTTTTTTTTCCAGAAGCCAGCGGTTTCCATCTCATTTCCCACTTTGGATGTTTCGCTCTTAATATTTTACAAAGTCTGGTTGCCAAGTCCAAAGTTGAGTGTATATTTTTTTCATCTTTTCACCAACAAAGCTGTCTCGAAGACATCGAAGCCACTGCTGTCAAAATTCATGAGCATTGAATTTAATTCACTACAAACACAATTGTTTTAAATTTATTTACATTTTTTGTGTGTTTGTATTTTGTTTGTATGAATTTTATGACAAATGGATATGAGAGGAAAGAACGGTGTCTAGTTACCAGCTTCTTGAATTGCCTAAGAATCGCATCAACAGAGTTCAGCAGCAACTCCAGGATCAAAGTCTTTGGATTGGTACAGTTAATTTGGTGCTTCCTCCAACCCGAGAGAAAAATCATTCACAGGGCTTTTTGATGGGACTCCTGGCTGGCCACTCATATGAACCACAATGACCCATCCATTTCTTGTGGAAGTGGCCATGCAGCCATTCATGAACAGCAACGGACTGCTTGCACCAGCCGCAGGAAGTACTTTCGAATTCGTCGGTGATAGGCAAATCAGTATTCAGTTAGCTTCCTGCTCCAGTCACAAAAAAAAAAAAAAAAAAAAAAAAAAAAAAAAATGAGTGCTTCAACTGCCAGAAGAATGACTATTAGATGATAGTGTGAGGGATACTATGAAGTGTCCGAAAACGGCAGGCGGCTGAAATGAGCATTGCCGTGTGCCACTTTGGAACAAATGCTGATATTTGAGTTATTGATATTTCTGGTAGTTGAAGAGCTTTTGTTTTTGTTTTCATCCATCCTACCTCTGGTAGAAAAAAAAAACATATTTCTGTGCACTTCTAAAGTGTATGTATTCTATTGTGGCTTCATATGAACGCTGCTCTCATGTGAAGGTGAGAGAGGTCACCTTGCTCCTTCCTCTTTTTTGAAATAATTTTACAAAAAAAAAAAACAAAAAAAAAACTCTTTGACGCGCCAGGTGTGCCATAACAAAAATATAACGTTTGTTTTACACTTTTACAAAATGTGAACTGGGATATATATATATATATATATATATATATATGTGTGTGTGTAAGGGGAGTTTGAAGGAACTATATATATATATATATATATAAAAATAGTTAAAGTATGACTGTAGAGTGCACATACAAGTTGTTTAAATAGATATACTGTACATACACATACATACTTTCTGGACCCATGGTGCACTTTGACAGCGAAAAGTATCCATCCATCCATTTTACGATAGCACCTATACATTTCAGAGTGACGGGAAGCTAAGCCTGTCCCAGTTGAGAGTGAGATTTCACCCTGGACCAGTCGCCAGTCAATCACAGGGCACACAGAGTATAAAGAGAGACAATCATCCACATACACATTCTCGCCTTCACCAAGTGGGACATGAGCCCATGTGGCCTGCACGGAAGTCACCAAAATGAACAATTCCACCATCAGTGTCCTCAATGATAAATTATAAGAGTAAAATTTAGCTAGAGTTTGATTTTATCTATTTATTTATTTACTTAATATATTTTTAAGGCCGCCAGCCACAATGTGTGAAAGCAGACATTTCTTGCTTCATTCACAAGTTCGATGACTTGAGGGCATTGGCTCTGCAGCACCAACCTTTTTCTCTGCAAAGTTATGAATGTCAAATGTTTTATCAGAGAATGTCAGAAAAATCCTGAAAAGGACAATTATAGAACGACATTCGTTTCAGGATATGTTCTAATGTGGGTAAAGCAATCTGCAATAAACTATTGCCCTCTGTTGGGCACTGGTGCAATCTGCATTGGTTCCGCTATGGCAAGAAGAGGTTATCAGCTGAGACAGACGCACAGTGTTCTTTGTCAACCTGAAGGGCAATCTTTTGGCTGTTCGGATCACGGGGAGTGGGGGGGGAGGAGTGAGCTTTAAGCATTAACTGTGCATATTCGGTGAATTTTCCGTTGAAAGCATCTAATGTTGCAAGGACTCCATACCTTCCGCCTATTTAATGTAGTTTAGGTGGATAATTGGATAACACAGGTTTATCCTCAGCAAGCACTTTGTACGAGCAATCCAATTTCACATCCTCCTGAAGGGAAACCATTATTCTTAACCAGGGCTTGATACTCCCGTCACCCTTGTGCAGAAAGGCGGCACAAGGTTCTCCTCAAATCCGATCAGCTTTTAACCTTGTTACCAGCCAATCTGTATTATTGTGCTATAATTCCATATTTTGCCCCCTCCTCACCCTGGCACCAGCATCGGAAAAGATAAAGTGTTTGCTGCTGTTTTGTTGACAACAATCTCTCGGTGGTCTGTTTGTCTTCTATCTGTGGACATTGGCACGTTTAATCTCACTGTTCAAACCAACATCTGGGGTCAAAGTTGAACACTTTCATGTTTGGCTTCCTGAAAAAAAGACCTGCAATCACAGTTCCATGAAAACAATCTTTATAGAAATCAGAACATAATCTACATACGCTACATTCAATTATAGACGGTACTTCAATTTCATTTTATATTTCCTTTTCAAGCTGTGTTCTTTGCCACACATTTCAGGTACATATCGAAGAGAATAGGTGTTCCCCCAAACCAAAGAATGACAGCCAAGAACGTTTCCTTCTTGGCCCAGAATGCAAGCCGAGAGAAGCATTTTCAAAAGCTCAGGAATTCTTCAGCTCATCAATCTCGTTTGTTAAGTCTCTGTGCGCAGTGTAAATCTAAATGGAAAACTTCTCTTGAGAGTGGTTACATCTTGTGATGTTGGTCATTACTTTTTAACAATGTATTTGCTGTCATGATGTGTTTTTTTTTTCTGGGTTGAAAAGGTTTTGTTTTATGCCATGTCTTGTTTTATTTGGTTCAGGTCTGTCTTGTTAGGGTTTCGTGTCCACCTGTTCTATTCTGAATGTGTGTTTCTCTCTTTGAATCTGTATTTTTTGGAATTAAATGAAGTTTCTTGGTGGTTCCAAAATGCCTCGTTTTCCTTTTATGGTTTTGTAAGTCAACACTTTTTGGAGAGCAGACCAACCGTGACTTGCTGCCTCGCTGGTTCCCTGCACCTGGTTCCTCAACCACGCACGTCCTTGACAGAATTATCCAAACAGTGAAGGGTAAATGGGGCTTCATGAAGTATTGCAGCACAGTGGGTGAACTGTATTGATACTGTGTTGGCAGTGTGTCAGTACCGCGTGACTCTCTTGCACCTGCTGGATCTTCCACATCATTGCATTGCAAGCAACCCTACTTGCAATAGTGTTTAGGTATCCTTTGCGTTGTATGTTAATTTTCATTATTTCTATTTTAATAAAAGTCGAAATTAATTTTATAATACACAGTCAATAAATAATATGAATGCGTAAAAATCAGAGGATAAGTGTGGTGATTGTGGACTAATGTTTCTTTTGTTGAACTTTTTTTTGAGGGACGCAGTTCTTAAATTTATTTTTCTATTTTTTGGGATGGGGGGAATATTTTTTTCTCAGTGCTTTAGCAGTAAAGTGATTTTCTTACAGGAATTTCTCGCTTCGGAAACACGAGGGAATGATAAGGCTGGTGTCAAGCAAAAGAGGTTTATATTTAGATTCAGATTCAGATTCAGAAAACTTTATTCATCCCCATGGGGTAATTGGACTTAACAGGCACGCTTTGCACAAGAAACATGAAAAACAAAGACGAACATGGGATACAGTGCGAAGGGCCTCTTTTTTTTATACAGGGCAAGGCTAAGTGCCTTGTTTTGGTGTTAGATTTTTGTTATTAAATACTTTTTTGAAGAGCACACCTGCCTTGCCTCACTGCTTCTCTGTATTCGGGTCCTCAACCACACAAGTCCTTGACATTCACGCCTGAATGAGGATTTGTCTAGACCACGGGTCTCCACACAATTTCATGCAACCTACTTGCAAAATGACCAAGTACCACTGAGCTACCTGATTCATATATTTATTTGTTGGAAAATGCACCTCTTTATATTACAAATACACCTTGCATAACTGCATGAACCCATATTGCACAATACAAGTAGTGAACATGTTTTTGTCTTTATTTTACTCTGACCACGTGGGCTGAATGTAATCAGTCAGGGATGGAGTCTCGACAGGATCGTCTAATAGCGAGATTCAAGCACCTGTCATGTTGGAATGGTATTTGGACTTATTCGTGTTTACATCAATTGCCCCAAAATGCTTTACATATTTTGAATCTACAGTAAAATTAAAGGAATTGGCCTCACTATTCCAAAATTTCTGGATGAGATGAGTATAATCAAGCACATCACTCTGTCGAGGAAAATCTCCCGGAAAAATGTTTCCATGAGCCAACCATATCATCGGATGAGATAACTTGAATTTTGAAAAGCATCATTAGCTCTAGCTGGCATTGAATTTTGACATGCAGTATACCTTACATATATATGTACATGGTTGGTGCATTGTGGATATCACAGTCTGGGCTATTTAAAGTAAAGCTAGAATGTGATTCAGGGCAATAAAAAAACCCGTTGATAAAAAAATCATTAAAAAATACTGTTTCTCAGTGAATGCTTGAGTGCGTCTTTTTACAATGGGGGTAACTCCCACCAGTGGCCCTGGCCTGAAGTAAACAGCGACAAATCAGATTTCAGCTGTTTCAGCAGAATCAGGACCTCAATGGGCAACACTGCATTACCTAAAATGGGAAACTTAAACAAGAACTGTGCCTTTGCAAAACCGAAACCAAATTCTCAACTGTGTTTTTAGAGCACTTTAAAACAACCCCTGCTGTATACAAAGTGCTGCACATGGAGCAAATATGATATATTTTATGTCATTGTACAGTATACCACAATTTTTCCATTTGGTAAACATTCATCTCCATACAGTCTATCGATTGCTGCAGTTTAAGACCGACATTTACCAAGCGCTCACATGCACCTCTTTTAAAGCCATGCCAGTTATTGTTGAACACAGTTCTTAATGAGGAAATGTGTTGATAACATGGTCTTAATAATTGCCTTTGACAGTATGCTGTAAATGTACGGAGGGATTTAAGAAGAAAACAGGAAGAGGCTGGTGGCATGTAATTCTTTTGTACTGCACAGTACAGCTTTCTTCTTACTTGCCTTGGTGAACATTTTCTGACAATCTTACCCACACATGGGCACGCAACCCCGTATATACTGTATAAAGATTAGGCTGCATCTGAAACAGCAAACAACCAGCCGTTCATGAGGTCGCTAAAGGCCTTCATCTCTACAATGTCTCTGGGCCGCTCAGAGATCACAGCTCAGGCAAACCAGACAATTCCATAAGCAATGCTGCATTAACATACAAAACAATGACTTCTACCATTACAGAAGAAGAAGTAACAAGGCTCAGTTCAGTTCATGAAAGACTGGAGACATCCGCGCCCCTCTGAGATTTAAATGTGTGCTGCAAAGCCTTTTATATTTAGACCCGCGGCTCCCAGTGGGGGTTGTAAACATGTAATACTTTGTTTTTGTATACCTGCAACTAAATAACTCGCTGTCAAGTAGAAGCACTCTGCACTTGAGCAGAATAAACCTCACATCTAATTTTATATATATTTTTAAAAACATTCTCCTCCCCCGTTTAGGTAAAGGTAGATTCCCTGAGGACTTGTTACACTGCTGGTTCATCACAAAATGTTCAGAAAATTAAGGCGCTTCAAAGAACAAAACACCGCGATTTGTTTACAAGTTGCATTGTCCTATATGTGCAGCACAAACAAATCCCACCATATGTGGCATATTCTGCACCATTAGGTTTAACACGGTTATTTCCATTAAGGAATTTGTAGGGTAGAAATGACTGTCCTGTGTTGTTGACAACGATCGTGAGTCATTTTGCTGACTGTATATTCACGACAATACGGCGCGCCGTATTAAAAGGCGTTATGTCAGCCGCTGGTTCTATTTCTTTATTTAACAGATACACAAGACACATCGTATTATTGGACGCAGGCATGGTTAAACGTACTGTTGGTTGAGAAAACAGTCGTTAATGGAAGCCAAGTGAGGCCGGCAGAGCGGCAGAATAAAGGGTTAAAATATCCAAAAAAGCGTCTTTAACGCCATGCAGAAAATTACACTTTTTTTACTGCAGTTGGAGCGGAAGATGGCCAGTTTTTTCCTAGTAATCCGCTGGATGTTGTCCTTGCCCGGATGGATAGATGGCGCTGTTTCATAAATCGAAAGCGCCATGGATTAATAACTGATTGCTTGCAGTCTAAACTGTGGTTCGTAAGCGTGTCTCTTTGTAGGTGCTATTTTCGGGATGTTTTTTTTTTATGCACAATGCACATACCATATATACTATATACACCTAATGGGGGTGTGCCTTTCGTGTCCGCTTTTCCTCTAACCCTTCCCACTTTAACATCCGCATGCTGTCCTCAGTTACATCCGAATTACGTCTATATAAGCAGTGTGTTGGCACAACAACATTCAGTCAGTCAAGTGGACCTCTCATCGAAGTCACACAATAGCATTCACAGATTTTGGAACTCCTTGTATGCACAAGGTGACCCGCCTGATTTGGCTCCCCGTCCATTTTGGAGATAATTTAAGACTTTTAAGTGCGCCTTTTGGTCGTGAAAATGCCGTGGTTGGTTGTATTCATGAATACCATAACATGTTCAGTATAGATAATGCATGCATCGAATGACCCATTGTCTTTCGGTGCACATCGAAATAAAAACAAGATGACCGGATTAATTTGCTCGTGTTGCCATTTGCTCTCAAAGGGACCTCAACACCCCACCCCAAATTCAATATATACACAGTAATACAGTGGCGCCTTCAGAAACGGATGTCCTGATTTATTTATTTTATTGTTTTGTAAGACATGAGCCATTTTGCTCACCGTCCATAAAAGGTTGTGGTATTGAGAAGCAGAGTTATTCTTTTCGGTGTGCTCCATCAGAATCAAAATCATCTTTATTGGCCAAAAAATTCAGGCTACACTCGTATTATCAATAACAAGCAACTACGATAAACAAGGACATGACAAATAGGCATCAAAAGACTTTCCGTAATCTAAGGATACTGTCGTGCAGTAGTTCCACCCAATGACAGCTGTGAGACACGATTTACTTTTGAAAGTGAAATGAAAGGCTTAATTTGTATGGACACAGTCTGCGCCCACTGCTTTGCTGAGGATCTTACAATGCAATGAAATGCTTTTACAGAAGAATGAGGCATTTTTCAACTTTATAAATACCGGTACATATTTAAATTTCTTGCCTGGCCTAGTTCTTGGGTTCTCTCACATAGGGTTGCCTGACAGAATGTTGCATTAGTCTAGAGCACTTTCTTTGGACAGTTACAAAAGCCTAACTGAGATTTATTATCTTAGTCAATTTATAATTTGTGATGAATATCTTATGTTGGGTCTAATCAGAAGCTAAGGGACGTTACAAGTGAGCGTGCACCTAACGGAAAGTGTTGAGCGCGACTAAGCTCCAATTAATGTGGTATAGATGGGATGTGTATGTAGCAAATAAATACCTACAGATGATGCACTTTTGCACCTGTCAATAAGAAACGCATGAAAACATATCGAAAAATCATTGCCAAAAAGCTTGTGTTTTAAACCTTTAAAACCTCCTGAATGTCAAGCTACTACTGTATAATGTTAGGTAGCTTATCTCATAGCTCTCTAGCATCTTGCAAATCTGTGGTTTGATTCCACTCCCATAAATGAAATCTTTTTTTCAAATTACGATAAATTATAACACAAATATTTATCCACACAATATATATATATATATATATATATAATGTATATTGTTGTGCTGTGATATATTTGATTAACAATACAGAAGATCACTAGCTTGTAATGAAATGCAACAACAATATGACTAACTTGTTATTGCAAAGACTTTGTATGCACAAGATTGGGTTCATCTACTGCAGATGTCACAAAACTGCAGGATCTTACAGTATGTAAGTTCAATATGACATGCACAATATATTGAGTCACATGATTGAATACATTTGAATGTCAAATGCATTTCTTGTTTTTACATGCATTGCTGCATATTCCGTGTGCTTTTCTCCCTTACTATATATTCATCCATTATTTTGGATACTTAGAGTCGGGCGTGATTTTGTCACGCCATCTATTACAGGGTTGCCTTACCCGAACATATTTCATGCACATCCTGCTCCAATTAATATCCTGCAAAGCTGCAGTCGTTCTCATTTCTGATGAAAACTCGGGGTGGTTACCAATTAGTCTGCTGTTAATTATCTCCTTCTCCTTTTGATCTGCGCGATGACTGCTCCGTCAGACGCTCTCATTTATTCATCGCTCCCACTCGGTAGATGGACTTTTCCGGAGATTGCACAGATTGATGTGCATTAAAAATGGCTTTAGAAGCAAGCTGGAGTCTTGTGAGAGTTCATACATGGTGGTTGCACTTTCTTTGTATGTCTGGACAGCTTCTTGCATCCGCAGTCCCCTGACGTGTAAAAACCCACAAAATCAGAAGATCATTCATACTTTGTTGCCTTTGAATGTTGTTACTTTGAAATAACACGTGACAATAATTGTTGAATATTTAAAATTAAGGCACTGGACTGTATGGGATCAAAGTAAGACGGTAGAACATCCAGTATACTGATCTGTTTCTTCTGATCGGCTACTGGCTAATTGCACAACATCAGCACAATCAGATGTGATTTCAAACTTTTGTTTTTTTAATGAAATAAAATAGCACACTCCAGTAGGTCTGCATATTTGCAATGTATTATGAGTTGATGACATCATGTGGCACCAGCATCCTCTTGGTTCCATTACACTGCGATCGAAATGAATAGGCATAATGGATTAAAGTTAAATACACATTTGATTTTTTTTTTCTAGATGTTTTTCATCATGTCTTCTACTTTGATCATGGGTATAAATCTCATACAGGTTTGCTAATTTGTTTACTGTGTGAGCCTAATGAAAGGAAAATTACTTTAGGAGATTGTTCCACATTTTTCTTGCAGTATAGAGGACAAAGGAGAATTTTTCAGGTGATGAAAGGCGTGAAATTGTCCAATGCCTCTTGAAACTTAACGGAAACACGAGACATTTCAAGGAAGTGTCTGTAAAATTATCCTGCTGTTATACAATGTGTATGTCTCTGAGAAAGTTAACAGGTTTTGTCCAGATAAAAGTGTATTGAGGAACCTTCCCATCAGGCAAATGCATCCTATTGGGAAAACAGCTGCGGAAGAGACACAGATGAGCAGCAGACAGGGATTTGACGCTGGTGCTGTCTCTGGAGTCACATTGGTCACATTGATATTCTTGCTGTTACTTGGATGGATTTCTCCTTTTCGCAAACTGGCATACAGCATGTAACTCTCACTGGCACTGACCCAAACAAGTATGAAGACGAGCTACGGTTCATATTCATTCAGAGTGCTTTGAATTAGGATGACGAATCCACAATTAGTGTAAACTGATCACATACCAGAGTTTACGAAGGAGCTACATACCATGTGTGACAAACGCAAACCCATATATGGTTTCAGTACCAACGTTAAAGAAGACGAGGGGGGGGGGCACTGAGGGTAAAGCCTTTTTCACGCTGCCCTTGAATTTTGTGGTGTTTCCCCCGGGCCAGGATGCAAGGCGGAGCACCGGCAACGGCAATGCTTATCCATTTATCCCTTCCCTGCCATTTAAATAAAGGAACATAAATAAATATCCAAGTCTGGATGCCACATTCACAATAAGAACGGAAATAAGACAAGACAGATTTATATCCATTGGCAAGCAATCAAGTGTATCACTCAAAAGCTGGCAAATGCAAGTTACGGGCCGGTCAACGACTTGACGTCACATCCTTTCCGAACAGGGTGCCTTGCATTCGAATTAACCAGTGGGATTGTTTCCACAAATACAAAACTAGACACAAACACCAGAGATTTATCAAACTTTTCAATATTAGTCCATTCCTCCATCAACACATCGAAATGGGCCGCCGGAGCTACACTTTAATGAGAGTAGTTCACAAGCGTTTATGAGCAAACAAAATTCCATATTGTGCATGATAGCATCTCAGTCATGTGAATGAGAAAGCATTTTAATAATAAGTGGGAGAGGTAATCCTGAATTCTGTCCCTAAAACCGCATATATAAAAGGGTGGCAATCTGTCACTTAAACCTCATCTTTGAGTTCCTCTCGTAAATGGAGTCATTCAGGATTAAAAAAAAAAAATTAAATCCTATCAAACTAAAGAAGTGTTTTTTTTTTGTTGTTTTTTAATAGCTTTACTGGGACCAGAATTGCATTATAATAGATATACACTACTGGTCCATGCATTTTGAGTGGAACAACCCAATTCTTACAAATGGCTAATTTAACTTAGAAACAAGATTCCAATGACATGTCATTCATTCCAATTTAGGAAGCCCATTGGGAAATGACTACATGCAAAATCAGTGTTTTTAATGAAGAACTTTGTCTCATTTAAAATGAACAAAAATGAATTAATAGGATGGCACCAATCCACATTTCTTTACGTTGTGTTTCCCTACAGTGGAACAATTGCTGGTTGCTTTTAAGAATGAGTCGAATTGCTCTGGTAAATTATTTGGTCCACGGCAAATTTCACTCTGTCCATCAGTTCAAGAATACCCTTTAGCTGTGTATGAGTCAGGGGAGTTGAAAGCAGAAGTTCCTAGACTGACCTGGCGCTGACATATAAAACCGCCAAGTTGTACAGAATGTCCTAGTATTGACTAGTTAGGTTATCATATTTTAAAGAGACAACTTGCTCTGTTCTGCAAAGAATGTCATTGCGAATGTTTGGTCTTGATGAGGGAGACCCATCATACATCCTCCTGAGACAGGACTAATTATGTGTTCAGCATTTGCAGCATGGCGCTCTGGCCTTTATGCCTCTGTCACTTCTACTGATTTGGATTGGATAGATCGCAAGAATAACCTACTGCCTCAATTCTCTTTGGAAAAAAAAAAAAAAGGCCACAGCCAGTTCTCTGGGTGTGAATTGAGTCTAATAATTGGGGAACCAACAGGTCAAGAATGCGTAGTAGAGAAAAGGTGTTTCACTAGCACCATGCAGAAGCAGATCATGTTAGAAATTGACTTTCCAGCCAATCAGATATTGGCCCATTGCAAGCCTGGGTGAAGAATACTACAGATGAGACTGAGGGCGCTTGAAACTAGGCTTTATACTATCGGGGTTTTTGGGGTTGATCAGTGATCAGTTTTCCAAAAAAATGATACTCGATCACTGATTTGTTCAGAAGATGGAGCAACATATCTATTTAAAGAAATTGTACATTTACTTGACAGTCAAGCACCGCCATCGTGAAAACGTATTGAAAAATAATTATAATTTAAATGTACTCGCAAGAATAGCTCAACTCACGTTGGGTATAGCCGTACTATATCTCATATCTTCATTGAGCAAAAGTTTTTGTGCGTGTTCTGAACAACTAAGATTATTGTTTAATTTTCTCAGGATAATCAATCGATACGAGACTTTTGACGCTTCCTCTTTTGCTCCTCTTTGGCTAGTCAAAAAGAAAGCTCCTTCTGGTTCCATTATGTCATTCCTTTCATCTGCAAAAAGTAAACGATAGCCCTAAGGAAAGCGAAAACAAGGCCACTGACAACCCCCTAAAGCCCAAGGGATGCACTTGAACGCATGCTTGCTTTGTTGGATTCACATGTAGACCTTCCCAATTCCCTTGTCTGTGTGTGTCTCTGTCTTCTGTCGAAGGGGCAGTGGATCAGAACCCCCTTTTACATACACGATGCACTTAGCAGGTCATTCTTCTGCAGCCCTACATCACTGTCAGTGAACCGGATATGCCAAATTTATCATGGGTTCTGAATTTTTCGTGTTTTAGGCTTGTGAGGGTGAAAGTATATGCCTCACTCTGAGTGACAAGCTGTTTTACTGGACGGAAATTCCGACTGGACTGTTCCATATTCATGAGCTGCTTTAAATTCTGGCACTGTACACTGTTCTTGAGATATATCAGGGAAGACAGTGTCTGTATCCTATTCAAAACTCACACAGCTGTCTGAGTTTAACATTGCGGTGTTAAACTAGGCAGTAAAGGTATTCAAGCTTCAAAATTAAAAATAAATAAATAAATGGAACATCAATTGTACATTTTTGGCTGATTTTGTATGCAGCTTTGTGCGTCAGTGAGAATGTCAGTTCAACTTCCCAGTGATTTTTGTTACACTGCCAGCCATTTAGTAAAATAATGGTCTCAAGTCCTGGTACATGTAAAATATTGAGAAACCCCACACATAACAATGAAAAGCATGCGCCTACTGCTCTTGAACGGTGTGCTGCCCCAACTCAGCGCACCACATCGGAAAACAAACTCCACCAGCAAATTTGAATGAGTCTCCACCCCCAAAGCAGATGTATGTTGTAGTGCCGTGACTGACCTGTGCAAGGTAGCATGGTGCCATAGGTCATCCAGACTGCAGAGAAATGCGAAGAAGAAATTGAAAGAAAGTAACTCTTGGTGTATCTGGGAACTTTGTTGTCTTGCCATTTCACTGTAGCGAATGAATCGGGAGACATTTTATTGAGATACACAACACAGCCGATTGCTGCTCGACTTGTGTTGTGACAATTCCTTTATTTATTTTATTTTCAACAACTATTTGTTTTTAAACATTTATTTAGGTACACTTTGTGCAATATATTTCAATCAAATCATTATTTAAATGCTCTCTCGCTCTTTATATCTATATCTATATAAATATTTTTTACAACTTTTATAAGAGAATTTATTTTTGAAAACCTCCAGGAAATAAATTCACACGTGTCATGAGTATGCACTGAGATATCATTGATGTGCTAACCTGCTTTGTCGACAGATGAAAACAGAGCAATTTGGTAACCCGGTTCAGATTTGCAGCAAGTACAGTGTGTGTTTACAAATGGGTCTGCAGTGGACATATAGTGTCTATTACTGCAGATGTGAACACACGCTCGCTTGGTACAGAGAATTCTGTATTTGTTGTTTTTATTTTTTTGCATTTGAGCTGACTCACTGTTTAGCTGTTGGCAAAAGACACATTTATTGTTTCGCTCATGTGATAATAAGACTCAAGTTCAGCACGCTGTTGTTTTTGGGTTGGAGTAGGAGGGAGCACCAAGCTCATCAAACACAGCACTCTGTTAACTTATGCGCGTGTCATGTGCATCAATATCTTCTTATGTTGCACTGAGGCAATCTTCATTTAGTTTAACAAAGTTAAGCTACATTTGTGATCGGCAACAGGTGCCTCCGTGTAACGCACGCAACTCAAGACTCCATGCCCAAGAATACGTGACTGACACAATTGCCTCATTCACCACCATCCAAACTGGTGGGTATGTTTTTTTTCTCAACACCGGCCAAAATAAATGATGTGGATTGGTGGGTGTTCATTTAGAACCCTGTGTGTATGTGACATTGCAAGCACATCCTCAAAGCCATTTGACTCTGGTGTAGGTGTACGGATTTGGCCCTATTTATGCAAGTTGTATTGATTGAGTGACTGATTGATTTTTGTTTTTGAGCAGGCTGGCAGAAACGTCACATTTTTCAGAGAAGTCAAAAAAGTGTGCGAATCATTTATGCAAACGTAATTAAAAAAAGAAATCACCACGTCACCATTTGCGCTCTACATATGCTGCTGAAAAAAAAGGAATGGGAAGAAGAAAACATATTAAATCCCACCCCCCTCTCAAATGCATATTAGTAGCCACATACATACTAACTTTTGCATCCCTAATGGTTGCTTACACGTATTCAAGTCCTACTAATATAGATAGCAAATTAAGAAAAAATTGATGTAGATTGCTTTTAGTTATTATCAAAATAATGGTCTGCATAATGTAAAATGCAGTATATTTCAGCAATAATTACATACCAAAAATGGTAATAGAAATGATACCAACATGGTAAACAGCAAGCACATACCAACAAGGTTATGGAAATGTCTCATCTCAACGCGGTAAGCAACAAGCACATACTAACAATGGTAAGAAAGAGCCAGTGAGTGAGCAGTTAATGCTAAGCCCCGTCCTCCGTGTACCATGACCATGTCAAACGTTCGTAAGACACTTGAAAGCTTTGGATGCTTTGGCATTGCCTTGTGGTGTAGGTCCAGACTGTTCCACAGTTTTACCCTACATGCAAACATCCAAAAAAACTCTTCCTGGTAGTTTCAAATTTGGGTAGTGCAAAATGTCCAAAGCCTCGCATGCCATCAGCACTCTCTCTAAGTTTAAAAAAAAAGTGTATATTATTAGATAGTGATTTGTTAAAGGGTTTAAGTAAAATTAATAGGGTATAATATTTCACAGGTCATGAAGCTTCAGTAAATTTGATTTATTTATAAATTTTATGTGTGATCGTGTCGCGAGAATAGCTCAACTCATGTTCAGTATGACTGCAGTAAATCTCCTATCCTTGTGAGGCAAAAGTTTAAAGTGTCTGTCAACAACGAACCAACCATATTTCCGTGTTAATTCAAACAACACGTGTACCAGCTGGTTGGATCTGTGATCGGCTGAATGTGCATGGCCGGACGTTTACGTAACATACTCTCAGTGATAAAAGCTACTTTGAATTAAAGATGAGTTACCATTAAATAAATAACACACTTAATGTAGATAGTTCTTTTTTTTTATGTTGTTCAGACTTTTGTCAAAAAAAAAAAAAAACTACAGAAACATTATTCTTTTGTAATTGGATGGTTGAGGGCAACAAGGCTAAAAAATGATTCGCTTTTGGGCTCACACATACACGATGGCAGTGAATGAATGTTTTTCTTGTGATGATTTATTTTCCGGATCCAATCAATGACATCATTGTGCAAATTATGGCATTAGTCTATCCGCGATTTTTGCATAAAATGCAAAATCTCGAAAGATTTTGATCCAGTCAATCAGATCGGTGTAAAATATAGTAATCATGTTATTCATCCTGAAATATGTGAGACGCATCTGTCTCCCTGTCATGCCTGCATGTGTACTTATATTGCATTTTTATGAATTAACCAAAAGAATTGTGGTTGTGTATCAATGCATACTATAGACCTCCTTAAATCCTTAAATAAAGGATGTTATGTAGACGCACAACAGGTTATGCCCACAGTGTGGTGGTCAATGTTGACCCAAGCATTTGTTCGGCCTGCTGTACAGTGTGTTGCTAAAGCCAGAGGTGCAATCATCAGACCACAGACCTGTTGTTTGTATGTTTTATTGACTTGCTCCAGAGGCTCAAGCTCACACTCCGGCCCCTGCAGGACTAATTGCCGGCTGCTCCCAAGCTGGTAAAACAAGAGCACATAGGGCCAACATCATAAACAAAGTTCAAAGCATAGCTCTCTTTGAAAGATGAGCACATGTCACTTCCTGAGGCCAAACACAGTGTATGCGACCGCAAGTATTTCATTATGGCAATCTAGGTGTGATGTGTCTCTGTGCTGCGACGATTTATTGAGTGATCAAATGCGGAGAGGGCTCTTCTTTCTGCACGTCAAAAACAGAGCTTTGTCATATTCTCATAAAATAAGCCGGTGATTTAAGTGACGAGGTACCAGAACCCCTACAATGTCAAAATACTTATGGCCACACATTATGTTCACATTTGTTGCATACTCTTAGTCAGTGTTGGGGGTGACATGTTTCAAAAGTAATGCGCTAAAGTAATATATTACATTCAAGCAGTAACAAAGTAATATGAGCTATTCATGATGTACTGTTTTTTGTTTTTTTTTTGTTGTCAAGTTATTAGTTACTGAAACCAGGAACATGTTACATTGTCAGGACACATTATACCCCGCACTATATCGTTTAAGACCTTCATTGTAAGTTAACTTTACAAGCAATGGTTGCAAATTACACATTTTCATTTTAAAATGTTGAAAGCATTAAGCAATTCAGCACCAAATTGAAACAAGTCATTTAAACACAATAAGTAACTCATTACACAGATGTAATATTGTCAAGAAACGTATTACTTTGAAATACTAGTAACTGGTAATATATTTCATTATGGAAGTAACTTGCTGTCCACTGCTCTTAGCAAAATGCCGTTTAAACGTCACCTCACTCAATAAAAGCGAATGCAGCAATCATGAAGGCTCCATTGGAATTTCATGTCTACAGTATCAATCTGCAGCACCCAAGTCACAATATACGGAGGGGGAGACATTCACAGCAGTCGGACTGAATTTTATTGCACCTTTTAAAGCATGTTAATCAAATTGAAAATTGAGACAATGGGAGAGCGTATTTGGATATGAAGTTGTTTAATTTAGATTAGTTACACTGAACAGCCGGAAAAGCCAAGGGACCTCGTCTTTGGATAGTTGTGCTTACGCTGTTCTGCATCAAAAAAGGTGTTGTCATACTTTTTTTTCGCACTTCATAGCAATAACGATGTCACTGTAGCTCTCAGTGTGTCCGCTGTCTGAAAATATATCTTTGATCTCTATATTTAGTAACACGAATTTGCTGTCAAGAAGAGGTTGTTGTGATATTTTTCTTGCCAGACTGCTCGCTGACATTCAGAGGAACAAACAGGTTAAAGTGTGGTTGGATGCTGTGACTAAATCATTCGCTTTAAAACACGCGTGAGCTTGCATAATGGGAAGCTCACCGAGACCATTTACAATCTGACAAGCAATAATGAATTCCAGTAGACTTATTGCCCCGAAAGATAAACTTTAATCAAGCTTCCTTTGCTTTCCTGTGTTTTGAGCATGGCTTGGCATATCCTGTTGTATTCACCACACCAAAGGCAAATAGCGGAGGGGAACTTATTTGAGATTGTTCATTTAAATCTGAAGGCTTCTGCTAATATAATCACCGATGAAAGTGCCATGGGTGACCCTTCAATCAATCTTTGTTTGATTCATTTTAACCACAACCTGATTGCCTATTAACTGAAGCACAGGTGCCACACTTCTTAACTTGAAGGATTACGATTCTATCTGTTAATCTGTAAACGATTCTGCTTTGATTTTTGTGAGAAAACAAAAATGCACTCAATAGGCCATAGTTTTATTCCCAGCGCAAGTCTAATGCAAAACGCAGTCCATTTGCACGGTTATTTTCTTAGACAGGCGCAGGTACAAAGAAGAAGGGTGTGTTTGCGTGGGTGGAAGAACTCACTGGAGTCTATCCAAGACATCGGTGTGTGCAAAGTACTGTACATTTAAAAGGAACTGCAAGAAGATCTCGACGTGCAGATGATGTAAAGTTGAGCGCTGAGTGGAGCAGGCACTTGGAGAAAACCTTACCCTCGATTGTACGTTTGTAGTCGGCAACCCCCTTAACCATAGCTGGGCCCCAATTTCTGGGGTGCTTCCAATATATATAAGTTGCTGATTGATTAAATTGATAATAATAATTTGTTCAATTAACTCATTTCTACAGTGATTCAGAGGGACTGTGACACACTGTTGTCATGTTTCTGAATGAAATATGACACCACCACACACATCCGCGGAGCTCAGAATCTGCCTGCACACCTCGATTAACTCCCCAAAAATCGCATTACCCCATCTGCGCACCAACTTAGACCTACTTTTAGTGGGTCAAAATGCAAGTGTACTTTCTGTCACCAAATTATCAGAATGAAAACACCCCCAGTCCGCCAGAATGTCCAGCAAGGCACAAAGTGGTCGACCAAATTTCCACACATGGTAAAAATTGCACTTGCCCTGACTCAAAAATGAAGACGCAGCAGTTTTTACACCAAGCGTACATGTACCTCTCTACAAAAATAGGGCCCAATTCTTCTAGCATTTAATGTTGGTTTTCTGTTCAGCACTTTTGTGCCATCTTTGAATCTTTATTTTTTTAGACATGAGATCGTTTTGCACTGGGGAAAGAAAACAAAACCATAGTACCTGTATGTGGTTATTTTGTGATTATTCAAACCTTTTTTTGAAGGCTGGAGTACTTATTCATGTGTTGAAAAAATGAAATCTATTAAAATACGGTATTTTTCATGTTATAAGGCGCTTCGGCATATAAGGTGCACCTTCAATGAATATAGAGGGTGTACCGCATTATAAGGCGCATCGAAGAGATGTTACATTAGTGGCTGGTGTTACGTTATGCATCCACTAGATGGAGCTACGCAAAGGGAATATGATATAACACAATACAGCTTTACTGATATAGCACCTTCACAACCACTACAGCTGTAACAAAGCGCTTCAACGCACATTTAAAGTACTACGTCCAAGAAATCACAATATCAATCCATATATAAGGTGCATCTGATTGAAAGGCACACTGTCTGCTTTTGAGAAAACTGAATGATTTTAGGTCCTCCTTATAGTGTGGAAAATGCTGTACTATAATGTACATTGGTTCAATTAAAAAAAGAACATATTTTTTTCCATATTTAAAATGGCATTTTAGTCATACAACTGGTTAGGAAGTGCATTGTCCTATGTAGCCCTCCAGTAGCGCTGATGAAAAATTGTGGACCCCTCCATCGTTTAAGTTGTTCATCCCTGACATCGATTTTTGAATGACAGTGCCCAAGTTCAAACAGTTAAAAGAATAACATAAAACGTATGGATACGCCATCCAACCATAATCTGATGCGCTTATCCTCACAAGGGTCGTGGGCGTGCTGCAGCCTTTCCTAGCCGTCTTCGGGCAGCAGGCAGGCTCCACCATGAACTGATTACCAGTGAGGCACGCAGAGACAAACAACCATTCGCTGTACATCCTTAAACTTTGATATCTATTGGTAATAAATGATGCAAAAAAAAATACCAACACTTATTCCCTATATTACAGAAGTCCGAATATTCACGAAACCACAGGGCACAAGTAGTTACCGTCAGTAATGGAAAACGGAAAACAATACAAGCGCATATGCAGTTCAAACTGTATTTCTAAAATGTCTGTCTGCAGAAGACGTGCATCCGGATGATTTTCAATTGAGTCAACCAATTCTTTGGAGAGCTCAATTCATTTGTCTTTTTAATAATGCAAAATTTAATAATGGATACAATTTGCTCCTTCCCAGTGGCCTCTGGGATTATGAGGATGCACAAGCCATCCCGGCATCTAAATGTCTTCCATACAAGATAAACAATTGACAAAGGGTTGCGGGTTGCGGGGTGATTATTGGCTGAAGGCACAGATTAAAGCAAAGCACAAATGCAGCTGACAGTTCGGTTATCTGTTTTGGACTAAATGAAAATCATGGCCTGAATCCATCAGAGGAGATTAGGAAAATGTGAGCCCATTACTAATGTCCTCTCTGGTTGGCGTGTCTGTAAACATTCATCTTTTTCCTACTTTTTTTTTTCCTGTCATTGATTGAAAGATGAATCTTCTGCTTCACCCCCGTCACTCAGTATAGACATCTCCTTCAACTTCAGTTGGCAATCTTGTTTGTGCAGTCACTCAAGAGACGTTAGTCTAATTATTTTCCCGATGTACATTTTGATTCAGAATATATTGGGTTGGTAATGATATACAAGAGTGGTATAAAGGGAGTCCGATACACGTGTGATTGATTTGCTCGTTGTTTATTTTTGTATTAAAGTTGATGAAAAGCTGGGAACAGAATTATCGGGAGACATTATCGAAGAAGTCTTGCAGCACCGCGACGTATTTTGCCCATTAAGTGACAAAATCACAGCTGACGTAGCAACTGTCAAGGGCGCATTTTCCGCAACACAAGGGGAGATCCACAGGGAGAAACAAGCAAGCGGATGTCAGGGAACACGACAGTATTTCATGAATTTATTGGCCTTGCACATTGTTCAGTAATAGTCAGGCCCTCATCACCCTTCGCCACGCATCGTCCTCAACACATGCCGGGAGGGAGGAGGACCTGTGATTTGTGTTATATGTTAAATCTGTGGTCTTCGGGCACAGCAAATCTAAAGGAAAATGTGTTGTCAAAACCAATTTTGTTTATCACAGAGGGTTGCCATTTATTATCATAACGTGAGCTCAGCAACTACAGCTGGGAATTGATTAAAAAAAAAAGTAAGGATAATGATTCCAAGGCTGCCATTTGGATGGATCATTGGAACAAACAGAGAAAGACAGCAGGCGACTTATCTTAAGCTCAATAAAACATTGACATATTTGTACTTTTTAAGTCAAGAACCATGCAAAATGACCTAGTATATAGGAACGATACACAATACTACTCATAAAATAGTGTACATTTCAGATATACACAGTATAAGATTTGAAAAATACAGTGTATGAATCCGGACTACTCAATAGGGTCCCACCGTGCACCTAGTTGCGGACCCTGAACTGTTCTGGCCTTTTCCAAGATCTGAATGGGCGTTCTCATAACGGTATAGGTCAAAACCGCATTTTGTATCACACAGCGCACCATGTAGTCGACCAATCTATTTATGGTGTATTTGAGGCAAGCAGCGCACAAGGATAGGGCCTGAGACATACAGTAGCAGCGAGACCAAATTGACAAGTGTTCACTGTGTTTCGGTTGGGTCAGCACATGTATACTTGTTTCCATGCCAATGATACACAGACAGATTCTAGTAAATGTCCCAAAGTAACGAGTCTTATTGAGAATATGTTCACATCTATGATTTTGAGTGCCTTCCACATTTATTGCTTTTGTGTTCCTTTGTAAATGTGTTATTCAAGCGGCCCTGTTTATGTGGCTCATGTAAGGGCGGTGATGCGATTCAGTCTGTAGCGTGCGCACAGAATTGTAAATTTTGTTCGGCTATCCGCATCAATCACTACTTACAGTGAGTTGATTGCAAAGTCAGCTACAGTATTTTCACTGGCATAAGTGAAGCGCTTTTACTTTCAGAACAAGAGAGGAACAGAGTAAGTGCTTTGTAACTATAATTAAGTTCTTGACGGATATCATTTGTAAGCATACCCATTCGATTACTGTTACCTATACTTGTTTGGGTTCACTTATCAATCTGTATTTGGTCATTCATTCTTGAATCCAACTCTGTCATCAAGTGTGAAATATTGAATTACATGAGCCGCCACATTTAATAAATGGCTGGAGCTCCCGTTCCTCGAGAGCCACATCCTGCCTATTTTTGAGCTCTCCGTACTCCAACACACCTGATTCACTTGATCATGATCGTTTCAGGCTTCTCCAGCGCTTGCTGATGAGGTGATCGTTTGAATAAGGTGCGTTGGAGTAGGGAGGGATCCAAAGCAGGCAGGAGATGGCTCTCGAAGGAACCGGCGTTCCCTACGCCTGCCCTAAAGTGTCTCAGTTACTGTATGTGGACCCACACAACATCAAGTGTATGGGTGATGCCGCAGATATTCCCTGCCTCCATTGGCAGAGTAGCACCGGTTAGTATTTGACCTAGCCACTGTCAAGTGCCTCTCGTCGTTGCATGGGAAGTCTGCTGTGTGCCGGTAAGATATATTCCGGCCACTGGAGACTTTAAGGAGATATATTTTCATGGCTCAAAAATGTAGCTATACGATAGATGTGTGGTATTTCAATGACAGTTGAGCTGGGCTTGGTTTTCATCATGTTCAGCAAACATGCCCACATTGTTTGCGAGCAGAGAGAGCTGCTTGATTTGTCATGACTTTGAAGCCTCATTTTATACACTGCCCTTGGCGATTTTTGTCATTCTAATCTAGGAGGGTTGGTTGTTCTTGACACTGTTTTCCGTGGTGTGTCAGATTTTGAAAATAATTATGCCCACTCTACAGGGACTTCAAATGCATCAGCTAATTCTACAGTATGTGTAATACAGTATATTTTAGCTGTAATTGTAAATACACTCCTCAAGGTAGACCCTTTGCAACTGTACAAGTCTTAAGAGGGAAAATTAAGATGGACCAAGAGCTCTATTACTTTACTTTAAAGCAGTTCATGCTGACAACTAAGTCAGAAGCCTCCACAGGAGCAAGTTTATCAAATTTCCAACTGCATGATATCAGACATATAATAAGCTTCCAACAAAGCAACCTGTGGGGTTGCAGAAGCACTCACACTGCTTCTTAGCTGCATGCTGAGATGCTCCATCAACTTCTCCCAGGGTGCTACACCTCCAAACTTGCGGTGGTGACAGACACTGCACTCATTAATGACAGGGAGTGCACTTGTTATTCTTGTTAGCAAGGTACCCTCTCAGGGAAGACCTCACAATTACTCGTGTGAAATGAGAGGACATGAGAAGATTTCGCTGAGATGGACTAAACAAGGAATAAAGGGGTCAAAATTAAGTACCCCCCCCCCAAAAAAAACATTAATCCAGCGTTTCCGCACAAGAATATTTCAGTGACAGTTTTATAGAAACACCATCTCACATTCATAGAATGCGCATAAAATATTAGATGTGTGCCTTATTATGTTCTTATCAGAACTGGTAATTATTATTCTTGGGTACATTCTGGTGAATTGATTAAGTTGATTAAATTGTTTTAATCAACACTGGAGCCCATTTTCTTTGAGTGGATTGGTTGATGGATAAGTACAACCATGGTATCATGATAATTGAGAAAGTTTTTATACTGAAAGAAAAAGGCCATGCTCTACTAAATGACAGACACGCTGCATCTGAGTGGTGCTAAAATTAAGGAAAAAATCTCCAAGAAAAAGAAATTAAATCAGCAGAACGTCATTGTTGTCTCGAGACAACACCTGAAATCCAACAGTCTCAAAAAATGTAGGCAATTGTGTTTATGAATTAGTAACTTTCACTGTATCCACTGCCTACCTACACTGACTGTAAATCAGATTTTTCTAAATATGTATTTTATTTGGAACGAAGGAAGAAACCACTGTACCCAAAGAAAATCCATATACACAGGGTGAACGCATGTTCACCCTGTGTTTATGGAGACGGCACACCACATGGCCCACCGTGCCAACATTTATAGCTATTTCAATGTGAATTATTAATGTTGACAGTGTTAGCTTTGTGGAAACATGTAGTGTTAGGCTGATAGCTATTGTCAGGAGATGCAAGGAAGATAAACAAAAGGCTCACAGTTCAAAACTATACTGAATCATGTTTTTGTTGAATTTACTCAATTATATTTTATTATATTATGTATTATATATGGAAATATAATCCACATTCCTTTGATTAATACAATTCAAACATTTTGTTTTAAATCAATTTAATTCTATGGCCTTTTAGTAATTTCAGAAAGCTATTTTTTTTAATTTATACCTTTGCTTTTAAATGTTTTTAATCTTTTGTTATATATAAGATAAGTCCAATATGAATTGGTTCTTCAATAGTTTTTTTTTTCTCATTAGTTGAAAATATAATCTGAAATACAGCATAGTAGTATTAAATGCAAAGTAATACAGGCATATATTAAGCTAGACATTGAGAAAACATGGGCTGAATAACAAAAAGCCCATGAGGACAAAATAGGTGAAGTCTTGTAGTCTATGAAAATGAAGCCTTTGAAAATGTGATGTACCTCTGCAATTCCCTCAAACCGTGGGGGTCTGAAATAATGGGTCCTTGGCAGTGTGCACTCCATCTTTGTTCTCCAGCAATTCGACACATAAATGCCATTGGCCAGCTTGTAGTGACTTCTCTCTCGGAGTGCGCACGTGAGAAATTGTCGCTTTCTTCGAGTGCTACAATTTCCACAAGCTCATACTTATTATGCTCAGATGGTTTTGGAAATGAGACCCTGGCTGTTTTCTCAATTTGGAGCCCTAAGGCGGTGATTTAAAGAGATAAAAGGGGCTAAATTCTGGCACAAAAGCGTAGTCCAATTCATCATTGACATGACCTTGACTCACTCTGGAGACATGAATCTTGAGAAGCTGATGATATAAAGGTTGAGTGCTACAGGTCCTCCATTTCATTCAAGGTATCCTTTGTAATAACCAGGCAATCTAAAAGGTTAACAGGGCCACTCTCAAGTACATGTCAATGTTAAGCCATAACCTCAAACACAGACCTGACAAAAGTACGCGGCCAGTCTTGACTATTTCAGACGAATAAAAATGTATCAGACTGAAATCATCATTCAATTCAAAAGCTATTCGGTGTACCGGTACTCCATTAACACTGTCAGTTATGTTAACTTTGGGCAATAAAAACTCTGACGTGACATGAAAATAACTCGCTTACGTCTTGAGCTCCTTCTTGAAGTTTCTCTTGTTAGCATAATAAATATATCGCATTCTTGGGCCACTGAATGGAAAAAAAAAAATCCACTGAATGCCATTCATATTTACAACGCAACCTTCACACAGTGGAAAGTGAATACGTAGTTTAAACATGTGGAATAAAGTACTCCAACCCCTCTCAAGATTATTACCAGAGCCCAAACTGTGTCTCGAGGCAAGCTCAATTCACCCAGTTGCAACCTTTCAAACTCGCTCAGGCTCTGAGCTGGGAAACTGAGATCCAAGGACGGCTTCAGGATTTTTTTCTCTCCTGGGACTAAAAACCGGCTTGACCAGTATATAGAGGCTGAGAAAATAATTTATAAATATGTTTTAGAATATCAAATAAAATGCTGGAGGGTCTTAAATGGGGCGATACGGATGTCTGACAGGGCTATAGCCCTCCCCCCACTAACCACAGTGTAGCACCATCCCTGCTGAGATCCATGTATTTTCCACCATAAAGGGTCATTTACGCCTTGTTTTATCTGGTTATTCACCTAGTTTAGCCTGCGTGACACCACCAAGCCAATAAAGCAACTTAAATCCTTGAATCGTTGGGTCTCACAAACCCCTCTACCACGAGAAGGTGACGGCTCAAGTATGAGATATATGTAAATCTATGCGGAATTCATCTTAATCATGGAAATGTGGGTCATTACAAATACTGTTTTGAAAGTTGTCCCGTTTTGCTAAGTTAATCACAGTAAGAGAAAAAAAAATGGAGACAAACGGTTTGATTCAGATGTACCAATTCAAGGTACATCAATAATTAAACATCATTTTGAGATGGTGAAAGATTTCCAACACGGTAAAGACTTTCTACAAGCAGGAAAAAAAAATGCCAGAATCACAGCAAGCATTTCCTTTTTCTCAATCCTACAAAATGTTGACGTAGACCTCCAAGGTCTTATGCACACTCTTCTATTGGCCTGTGTGTCCCAGACAGCTGTCCTTTCCTTGACATCGGTGAAAGCCATCTAATCTCACTATGATCTGATTAGATAGCGTGTGCCAAATTAAAGAGCAACAACCTTGGGCGGGCTGTCAAGCAAACATGCTGCAAGACGCTTTTAGATAAATATTATAATGTGCTTCAAATCAGGTTAAAATACAATCTGCAAAAGGTCCCGTCTTTTTTGGCCTCTGTTTATGCAGTAACGCCCTAAAGCCAAATGTCCCTAACTTTGTACAATTCAGAACTCAAACAAAATCTGATGGATAAATTGGGTTCTACGGTTATAGCAAAGGTCACGTTTTTCAAATAAAGCACAGGAAGAGCCCCTCCATTGCATGTACCGGGTTCGTGAAATACAGCATTGAAATAGGAATATACTTTATGGGACTTTAGTGGATTTAAAGACCTAATATTATTTAAAAACGTGCCTTAAATGCTATTAACAACATGCCTCCGGTGGGGTTTATTTCTATATCACAGATTTCACTTATAGTTCTGTTTTACTCACATAACATCTAATCTCACATCAAATTCACGACCAATTCAGCCTTCTTTAAACTTAAAAACATGTGGAGACTCCACCCATAATTCACTCATTCTGTCATCAAGAACCTCATCCATGCCCGAATCACTTCTCGTCTGCACTGTTAAATAGGTCTGCTGTCTATCCCAACCACTAAACTCTTGCCTTTAGAGCCACCTTATGCTCTCTCTCTTAAAATCTGTGATGCTGCGTCCCCAGGATGTTATTTTATTGTTTGAAAACCTCTCAAGCACAGTTTACACACTGGCATTGCATAAGCAGTCAATATTCGAGGTAAGGTCAAAATTCCGCTTTCCGAAACTTTAGGGATAGTCGGTTTACCTGAGTGAGACTGAGCGGACAGAGTTACTCCCATATACTTGGTAGTTGAGTTGAGTTGTGTGTGTGTGTGTGTGTGTGTGTGTGTGTGTGTGTGTGTGTGTGTGTGTGTGTGTGTCACACACACACACACACACACACAGGGGCATGGATGACTGGTTAGCACTTCCGCCTCACAGGGCAGAGGTGCAGGGTTTGATTCTAGGTCTCGATCTCACTGTGTGGAGTTTACATGTTACCCCCGTGCCTGCATGGGTTTACCCCCACATTCCCAAAAAACATGCACTGTAGTTTAATTGAACACTCTAAATTGTCCCTTGGTGTGATTGTGAGCGCGAATGCGCCTCAGGACAAAATAGTGTTCTACCATGCATGTTTAGTTTTTTTGGAATGGTAAGTGCTCTTACACCCTGCCACCCACCAGTCGATGCACAGCTGCCAATAACACTTCCACTCCCCAAATTCCCATGACCCCAACCTTCACATATAACACCCCATCCTCCTGGTCTTTGTAGCACCCATTGACATTTCGGTATAACCTCTAAACCTTGGATCCCCGGATCCTAGAAACGCCCATGTTTACGAATCAGAAATCATGATCTGTAAACACAAAGCGATTTGAGTACATCCCAGAATTTCTTTCTATCTTCATATAATGTTAAAAGCATTACTTTTGGTATTGCTATGGGTGTTTGGGAAGTGAAGAATGCAGCTGCTTTGCGATGGTAGCATTAGGAGCAATATTTACTGTATATTCACGCTTCAAAAGAAGATTACATGAGCAAGACTCTCCTTGCTCAGTCATCCATCAGTTCAATTGTGGTGTTTGGAAAACCAGCTGGGAAGCGGAACAGTAGGGCACACCTGCCGCAATGAACTGCCAAGCATTCCCATCCATCTCTGTCAGAGAATGGCTGTTTTAAGATAAGATAAGATAAGAAAACCTTTATTCGTCTCGCAATGGAGAAATTCCCAATTCACAGCAGCAAAGTTATGAATGGAAGAAGTAGAACAACAAATTATAGGAGCTGCTGGAAAGGCAGCCACTCACGTGGCGCCATCTTGAAGTCAAAATAACAAAAATAACACAACACAACACATAGGACACAGACAGTCGTGCAATCTTCAACACTTTCCTGCATACACTTTGTTGTCTGAAGCAGTTATAGATGAAAGAGGAGAGGATCAAAGTGTCCTTTTACCAGTGGATCAGAGACGTCATGCTGAAAATGTGCACGTCTGCTACAAGCTAAGTTTTGAAAGAAAGCACGAAGCTGTAGCGTCCATTGACAAAAAGAGATTAGTTCACTACTCCTGTCCCACGTAATCCGCTTCAACTCCAAGCCGCGACTCCCGGTTCCACATCCGCATCGGCGCTCTGCGCTAACACTCCTTTCTTCTCATCGTCGGCTCCTCAAGCCTTGCATCCATCCAGCCACAGACCGTTCAACAGCACCGATCTCTCCGCTGAACAAAGCGGGGCTGTGAAAATGCTGCCCATTACAGGCGCAAGACACAAGCGCCTAAGTACAAGAATATTTGCATTTAAAGGAATTCACAATCTATCGATTGATCTTTGTATCAAACACTGTAAGGTCACCTAGAAGTATCCCCTTTCTGACTCGGCCTTCGTCAATGGAACATGCCATGGACCGAGAACAGATGATGGTTGAGTGGCTTTCAAATGAGATGTTTGGCCTTAATTGAGTGAGAGGCTCTCCTGTTTGAAGTCAACTGTAGAAAGAGGCAAAAAAAAAGCTGCCACTGATGTGTGGCTGCATAAAAATACATGTTTGGAGGAGAAAAAAAGATCATAAAGCAATAAATGACACTGTCCTCAATAACAAACAAGTGACCAAGAATTTGAATTGTTGCCACCACTTTTGAGATCACATTCCATTCAGGACTGGTTTACAATAAATTGCTGAAGGAAATATGATGATTCCCGTGAACAACAGCCCAGGTCTACCCTCTCTGTTAAAATAGGGAGAGATGGCAAAAACCTCTCGAGAAAGGAAAACACATTTACTCAATATCATTAAACAGAGCAAAAAGGTAAAACGGCCAATAAAATCCATACGGGTGTAAATACTGAACATCAACAAGCATGCAATATTGCTAGCTATTGACCACACACCCTGTTATAAGGGCTTCTGACTAGATTATCGTTGTTTTTCACTACTTCTCTTGCATTTTCTGTTTCAGTCCTCATGTGACATTACAATGTATTTGTCCGGTGTTTGTGAAAATTCCTTCCAGAAGTGTCAACTACTGAGAATGTTTTCCCCCTTGATTATAACATTTCAAAAAAACTGAAATAGAAATGAAATATGTGATTATGTCCTTGGAACAAGCCAGATGCCTCTTCAAAATCTCTTTCACTGATACTCATTACTCAGGATAAGGACGTTTCTGTATCACTTTTGAAATGAAAGATTTAAGCACTTTGGCAGCAACATACTGTAAGAAGTCTGTATGCGCTTTGTGATTGTGTGGCCTTGTGCTAGCATGGCCCCCAACATGAATTGGTTGAGTCATTACAAAAATTGGTCCCTGAAGCACCAATGTTTGGAAACTCCATGCATGAAGAATATGCGCGCTACAGCTCACTTGGCTGAAAGCCCGTAGTCATTGCGGTCGAACTGGAGCATGGGCGAGTGGTAGCTGGTCTCCTCCAGCACATGACAAGAGGGTACAACAGATTGAGGCTGCAGAGAGGGAGCTGGGCTCGAGGGAAATCCAACATTTGGCTTATAATGTTCAACTCTCAAACAAATCATGATGTATCTTTATGCAGTGCATTACAGTGATTTTTTAACATGTATAGTATACATGCTTTTATTATTGATCCATTCAATAGTAATTGATATTTTGCACTGCAATTGGCTGCCTCTTGCCCAAATTCAGCTGGAATCTGCTCAAGATAACCCAAATGAGAATAATTTGGATTGAAAATGGACGGACGGGTGGATGACATTTTGCATAATTGCCAATTTATACCAAAATCTACTAAAGTGTTCCAGTGATAACTAAAGTGGCTTTTGGATTGAAAACAGTTTTGTTTTTAATGTATTCATGCGGATTTTTGTCTATCAATCCAGAAGAGTTTGGGTTGTTGATTCCACTCTCCGTTCAAGTTCATCCCGAAGTCGCGTGTTATGGTTCTCACATTCTTCGATACAAAGCGCATCCCCAAAATTGTGCTTTCCACTGTTCTTGGGGCTATTCCACCCTCCTTGAAATAAATTATTAAGAGTTATGTCTACTTGTGTCCATAGAGTTTATAAGAGTCAGAAAGATTGTAAAAGTGTGTGTGTTTAGCTTTATTTTAATGCAGTGGAAGGCGGTGCACTCCCCTGTCCAGACATAATAAATAACCCATGCGCTCCAGTTGTAAAGTGATATCATCAAACAACATGAATCAGCACTATCCCTTTGTGTGTGCAACTCATCCCTTTTTAAAACATCAGCCAGTAAAAAGATATACATTAAGGGCTTTGTTTTAACTCCTCTCAAATAAGCAGTTTGGGTCAGGGCGTTTGTGACATTTAGTTCCTCAGACAGTTCGCATAAATCTTGATAAGCCTTGAACAATCCGACAAGGAAACTGTTTGGGTGTTGGTTCCAGGCGGAAATGACCATAGCTGCAACAACCAATGACTGGAAATTGGTCAAATCTGCATGCTCCGGGAGTTAAGTGACCTCATGGGCAAGAAGTTGAATGAAACTGTTGTAAATCTCCCAGAAATGAACTTGAAATCAAGAAGCTGATGTGAGCCGATATCTTGACACCATGGTGGCGAGGGTCAGGAACTGTAAGCCACACTACACCACCACACTTAACATCACTATTCTAATGTTCTGAGACCGGGGCTAATGTGAAAGATGTGTAAGTTGCTTAATTTTTAACATTACTTTTAACACAACTCTGAAGTTATCATCATCATCATCAAACTCTGGTGCTTTGCTCCATTAGGCTCTTTGCTAGTACATGCAGGTTGATCTTAATGACGGTGTCTCACGTCATTGTTAGTACCCCCTCTCTCCCGGCCACTTCCCGTCACATATTTCACACATCGTGTAAAACAAAGACAACAAAATTTGATCAATTCGACTGTAAATCGCAACTGTGTACAGCGTCAACCCTCAAAACTGTTTGCGAAAATGTATCATGCCCCGCATACGCTGTATGTCTCTGTTACGCCATTTGTCATGGTGCACAAGCTGTGATAAAAATGACTACATATGCACTGCTTTTGAAAATGTGATTCACACAAAACGGCAAAGTGATTCCGATGACTTTATTTGTAAATTACATCAGCAAGCGATGCCAAAGGGCAAAATATTTCTTTCTGAAAACAGTTGGTGAGTAGCGAGTGCAGCTATCTAGCTCAGCACCGATCGGTGGCTTGAAACTGGGAGAGGGCCTTTCAACACGGAGGACCAGTCAGGAGGTGGTAGCCAATTCCAGATGAGCACCAGCACACACGCATTTCCATGCAATGAGTTTGGCAATACAAATTGAAAACTGGAAAAATACCCTGGGCCGTAGCAACAGAATGTTTCTGTTTGAAACAACGGCAACCGAATCTGGCTCATGCGATTTGAAATACAAAGTACATCTCACATCAAGGCTATTTTCTCTTTTAATATCCGAGCTCTCAGATGGACGTTCCAATCTCAAGCTCTTATGTTTTGCGGTTTACCGTGCAAATCCTCCTTTGAAGACTGAAAAGTGAGCACTTAGTTGCTGTTGCACTTCCAAGCGTTTGCCAAGCGTGACTGGAAAACCGTTGCTCATACTCTATTGCTGGCGCATACAAAGCTCCAGCGTAATCTTCGCGTGTTGTGTTTGCATGAAGGAAACCGTGAGAGATAAGGAACTGGTCGTCACAAGGCTGCCTGTCAAAATCGTTTCCCAGCCGTAAAGATTATTTCAGATGGAATTTCATTTTGCAGTGCTTTTGAATTGTCTAATCAATTTAAGGGTACAAATGTTCATGTTTGTTGTGCTGATTATATTCCATCATTCATCTTTCCCTCGAGGTCTGACTGCTCACTTCAGAATCGGCACATATCTAAGATTTGTTGTGTCAGTTTCATAAACATACAGTATCATTTAAGCGACCCTGACCCACGTCCTTTTTTTTTTCCTCATCACCTATTTATATCACCTTTACGGGACATCTGAACCTGAACACTAATAGCTGCATGAGCGGAAACATCGGCTGTTAAAAACAAGAAAAAATATTTTAAAATGTACAATACATTACTTACCATTTAGATGATTGGGAGAATTTTCTCCTCCTTGGTTTAAATGCAGGCATTTTTATTTTATTTTTTTACTATTTGGTGTTCTTTAATGCCCATTTAGACCATGATAAATGACCGATCCTTTTGTCGTTTTGATTTTCTCCAGGTGTTTTGGATTTCACAAGGTCTTTTCTATATATTGGCTGTCCATTTACGAGTTCAGTTGCATTATTGGATATCCAATGCAAATTTGGATTTTTTGTTTTTTTTTTAAGCAATTGAATTTCTAACACGGGGATATCTGATTATGTGTATTTTTTTTTCATCACAGCAAACCCATTACAAACTTGTAGATTTGATTTTCTTTGTCAAAGCAACAAAGTTGATTTTTTTTTTTTGCTTATTTGTTTTTTAATATATCTCATGTAGTGTTGCCATACCAACCTATTGTGGTCTGCCTATGGTCTGTTCTGATTCATCACCGTTCTCATGAGAGCAAAAGCTGACCTGTGTGCTCGCCGAATTTTCAGCAATGAAGTAATTTAATATTCAAGGCCTTCGGAATGAATTTATTCTCACTTTCTTTTACACAAGTCATTAAACGGTACATAATTGTTGACAAATGAAGCACATTCAAATCATTTTTGTGGCAAACCAGAAATCACAGAAACCTCAAAGTCAGCTCAAAGCAGCCACTGGTGTGTTTTTTTATTCATTTCAGTCACAACACAGCGTACGCTTCAATTTAGCAATTCTGTGGTTTGAAATGATTTTTTGAAGTGCAGCTTGCTACTGATTTACCTTAATATTTGGCCTAATGAGAGCATTACAATATTCGCTGAGCCGTCAAATTTAAAACCTGAAATAGACTGTGCCAAAAATGCTCAATATGGTAACAAGATGCCTATGCAGATCCAGGCTTATTGATTTTATTTCAATTAATGAATAATTCAGTCAGATGAGTTTTCACATTGTTGCATCAGAAATATAGTCATAGAGAAAATCCTTGAAGTAGAAATAACTATGCATAAATGTTTTATTGGATTCTGGGCACTATAAGTTTCCATATTCAGGCAGACTTGCCATGGACATTAGGGAGGGTCTCGGTCTCACTCTAATATCAAACTCTAAAAAATATATTTTTGAATAATAGAAGAAACAGCGCTTTGCTTTCAAATAGTCAGAGTGAGTTTCTATCAAGGGGGAAGCAGAAGAAAGCCCGTAAGTGTGAGACAGATGGACAACTTTGGTCAGTATCTACCCTGCCAGGGCTGACATTTCCATTCGTGTTTGCTTGACAGACACCCATTGTTGCCGGCGCTTCTCGCCGGTTAATTCACGGCGTTTCTCTGGAAGAACAGAGCATTAGCTTGATTTTTCTATCAGTCAAAGTCAGTTAACGTTCTGAAGCAAAATCCTCATTCAGACACGCTGACTGTGTCCTGCGTTCACACTGACGGAGAGCCAGATGGCCTGCAGAGCAGAACATTTACATTTGCAGATCCACAGTCAGCCGTGCAGTGGCAATATGGATACCCCCCACCCCCATTCAAGCGCGCAAAATACTCAATGTAAGTGGCAAAAGGTGGCATGGAAAAGGATAGCTCATGGAAACAGTTTCTTCACGTATTCATCTTTAAAGAGAGAGATTGGCCATGTAGGCTCAAGTACTGCACCGGCACAGCCATCATGCCGCCTGAAAGCCACTACAATAATGTTACATTTATGCAGATTATTTATTAATCTGACAATGAAAGGTGCAAGAAGCCGTGGTGGAGGAGACACGCTGTCTTCTGAAAGTGGATGATGAGAAGGCATAAACCTGCAAAGACTATTTTCACCCTGAATCTATTCAGGTTGGCTTTCATTGTTGCCACTGTCAAAAGCTGTCAGGCCTGAAACAGTCCTGACAACAGTATCCTCCAGATAGGTACCCTCTCTGTTCTTGGAGAGCTTGGGCAAACTTTTACAGATGGGAAGCAAACTGTTTGTCCTTGGTATAGTACTTGAAGGGATATAGTTCAATTGCTTTTGAAAAGTGTTTATCTGCCCGAGTGTTTATTTTTGCGGGGTTGAAAAGAATAAATGAGCAGGCTCACATTTACATGGATCGGAGGCACTTTTAGACCATAACGTTAGGATTTGCAGGGCTTGACAACAAACAGCCCTGAATTCTGAAGGCAATTTGTGGACAAAAGCCTAAAATGCTATTTTACTTCCAAAAATACGCGCACAGTACACAGTGTTAATTCAAATAAAGTGTTAAAGCAAACTTGTGCGGCAGCCAAAACAAAGTGCAGCTCCTTTTTGTTGACTTGTGGTTCTCCTTTATGCCGTATCATACATTTGACCGAAAACTAATAAAATAACAGGCATCACGGTGAGCAAATGTGCTTTAGTTTCTAACTCGGAAAGTGTGTTGCGTAGGTGTTGTCCTCAGATTTTGCGGGGGAGAAGGTTAAAGCTTTTCAAGAATTTTATTTGAATTTTTCTGCCCTACTCAGCAACGGTGGTGTGCATTTGGCTTATAATTATTAGCAGTTGCCTGACCCTTTCTGCTTAATTAAGGCGCCATATTAAGAAGTGAAAACTAATAAATCACCCTGCCGGTAAACTGTTAAATTAGCTGATTATTAACAGGGTAAGCTACATGTGCGCGCACACACACACACACACACACACACACACACACACACACAGGGGAAGGTGGTGAGATCAAAGAGGAAAAAAAGA